>NW_009217471.1:9316-17835 GCF_000690835.1 Fulmarus glacialis
GCAGTTGCAGTGGCAGTCGAGGCTGGCGGCCGCCTGGAGGGTATACGGGAGTGGGGGGTGGTGCTAGAGCCGCTGTCGATAGTTCGTGCTCGCACTCCCCGCCGCTCCAACGGAGCAGCGGTGGGACGAGTTGGTTGCTTTGCCTGCGTGTTTCAAGAGTGGTGTTTTTTCTAGGGAGTCGGTCTTGGCAGATGCACACGCCAGCCAATTAATTCGTTCGCAGTAGGGAGAGAGGTCAAGCCAATCTCGGAGTAGAGCTTTGTTCTGTTCTGATTTTCAGTCGATAATGACTCAGTGACGAATGAAGCATACAAATATCCGGCCGCGAACATGAGTGCGTACGCACCTGCCAGGACCCAAACACGCAGCAACTTCGGCCCGGGAGGAGCTTGCTGCGGCAGTGCCGAGAGCTCTGCGCATGCGTCGCAGTGCTGCTAGGTCCTGGCGCGTTTCCGAAGGAGTAGGCAGGCCTAGCTGTCCTCTCCGGTCTAAGCGAGCTCTAGCGTGTGCCGGCCGCAGTGGTCATGGGGAAGCTGAACGTGGTGATGCTTCGGTACCTCTCGAGGGAGCACTTCAGGGTCCTGACAGCGGTGAGGCGGTGGGGAGGCCTGGCTGGGGGGACAGGGGAGGCCTGCCTAGCCCAGTCCTGCGCGCGGAGTTGCGTATGGCCGGTTAACTAAGCGAGGTCGGGCAGGTTCCGTGCACGGATGGGAGACTGGATTGGTTGTGTTGCAAATGGCAGCGGAAGAAAGGCTGCAGGGGAATGGGGCCGGCTTCTGTTCTCGCTACCTCCCCTAGGGTCCAATGTTGGTGTTTCCTGATGGGGAGGGCCCAGGTCGTGCCGTTCTTTCTTTTAGCCGGCCGCCTCGGGGTTATCGTTAACGGCTGGGCGATCGCTGGGGTGTCCAGGTGGTGGCCGCCCAATAAGGTATCGTCACCAGTTTCTCCACACGTGTTGATTGCTTTTGGCACCCTGTCTAACGAGGAGTGAGCAAAGGTTTACCAGTGCGCAGCACTCTGCCTTAGCTAGTTACATGGTAAGCGCAGGCCGCACCAGTTGGCCTGTCTGACTGTACTGACAGCCGGCGTACTAGTGTAAAGGCAAATTGAACCATGGCTGTGTAAGTATGAGAAAAGAAGCTCATTTCAGAAATGTAGAACAGCTCCTTCATCCACTCCTGAGACTGAAATCTAACCCGCCGTTCGTCTTCTGGCCAGTGCTGTTGAAGTTTCAAGGCTGAATTATACAAAGTATATCAAGGGGTAGTGATGCATATTAAAAGGTTTGATTAAGTCATAAGAAAAATAATAGTGCATCCATGAAAAGTGATTTTAGTCTTAAGCAGGATCTGATATTATTTCATTGTTGAACACAGAAAAATCTATTTTTATTTACTCTTTTAGGTGGAAATGGGCATGAAGAACCATGAAATAGTTCCTGCTAGCTTAATTGCTTCCATTGCCAGCCTTAAACATGGTGGCTGTAATAAAATTTTGAGAGAGTTGGTGAAGCACAAACTTCTAGCTTATGAACGAACTAAAAGTGAGTTTTAATTTTGTGTTGGGCTCCCTCTCTCATTCTGTTCCCAATGTCTTACAGTTGTAATTGCAGAAGTACCACAGCTTGGCATGTATGAGCATCTAGAGCACTTGCTAGCCTTACCTCCTCTTGGACCTACCCTGAGAATACGGATTTGTGCAGCACCAAATGTTGTAGCTGTCTGCTGAGGTGCTGGTGATGAATAAATGATAAAGATGACAGGCAGAAAAGAGATGAACAGTTAACTTTCTTTTCTGCTCAGTCACCAAAGTCATGAAAAATAAAAAAATCATCAGTTAAGGCAATATTCAAATGCATACAGGAATCAACCCAAATGAGTTGCAGTCTTATAGTACACAAACTGGAACAGACTGCAAAAGCCTTGTATATTTTACCCCCTCAGAAACAGCTACTGAAATAGTTTTTATTCCCTGTCATATGACAAGTAGTAGTCATGCAGGCCTTTCCCCATTTCCTTCAGCCTTTTAGTTGCATCTGGCTTTGCAAACATACTGTAGTCTACAGGAAATTTCTATCCTTTTTGTCCCAGTTCTTCAGGGCATTAACGGTCCTCTAGATCGTCACAACAATCCCAGATCCTTGCTGTGTCTCCTATGTGTGTATCTTCCAAAATGCTCCTTGGGTTTTCCCAGGCTATTTAAAGTACTGCCATTGCCTCTATTATAGAGGGGCTAACGGCCCATCTGCCTTTTGCCCAGTTGTCAATTTTCATAAAACTTGCAGGAATTTAAACATCTTTACCATTCTGTCAGATTGGGCTGATATTAGCCAACGGGTGAAATATTACTTGGGTGTTTTTTACTGTAAGCTGAAACAAGAAACAAGACTAAATTGAGACAATTTAAATGTAGTGGATACATAATGAGGAGTGAAATGTTTTGCATTTTATTCTTACCTAGCTTTCCAGGGTTATCGGTTAACTAATGCAGGATATGATTACCTTGCTTTGAAAACTCTGTCTTCCCGACAAGTCATAAATTCTGTTGGAAACCAGATGGGTGTTGGCAAAGAATCAGGTAATTAAAAAAAAACGTTTTTAATAATGTTTTTAAGCAAACACAGCTGTAATGTTGCAAATGTTTTTTCTTAGAAACTAGGTAAGTTTTCCTCTGGATAGTCACATCAGTTAATCTGTCAAACACCAAGATTTATGGGTCACTTGTTGAAATGCTATGTGAGGCTTCTGGCTGTATTTGAATATTTCTTTACAAGAGTGTTATTCTACTTTGACCATTTTGTTTGATTCTTGGTTCATCGCTCGAAAAGGTACTTTGCAGGCAGATGTTTGTCTCATGCTTTGTGAAAAGTTTTGAAGCATTTTAGCAATATATAATTTCATCCTACTTAAGATAGTAAAGTAAAATAGGCCCAAAACTATTGGAGTACTATGTTGTTCCTCTTTCGTTCATGTAGATTGTAATTTGACACAGCACATAACTTCTGTAATTGAAGAATGAGAAGGGGATTATTGGGGATAAATGGTAGTAATGAAACACAGGCTATTTGTTAACACTGTTCAGATTAAGAGGCTTGGGTCCCTTGGGTTGTCTGTCCACACAATAAAAGGAAGAAGGCTCTTCCAGAGTGTGGTTAAGAACACCAACATCTGCCCTAGATTTCTCTCAAGGATAGCTTATATTTGTTCTTTGCTGTGCAAATAGCCTAGGGATGTTAACCTGAATATAGGAACCTTAAGATCTCTTACTCTGAAAGATGTTTCAGATCACATCAGTATTTCTTCTAACGGAGTACCATAATCTCTTTAAGAATAATTTCTTCTTGTTCAGATCTCTAATGTACAATATGTAGATTTAGCTCTCTTTACTAACTGTAGTAGAACTTGTCATGCCAGAAATAGCGAGAAGTGAAGTAACAAACTTATCACTGCACTTTTTCATCATAGAAGATACTAACTTGTTAGATATCATTTATTTCTTGTATCTATGCCATTGTGTGTCTTCTAGATATCTATATTGTTGCAAATGAAGAGCAGCAACAGTTTGCATTGAAATTACATAGGCTTGGAAGAACTTCCTTTCGCAGTCTGAAAAATAAACGCGACTACCACAAGCACAGACATAAAACGTCATGGCTTTATTTATCCCGGCTAGCAGCAATGAAGGAGTTTGCCTATATGAAGGTAGGTGGCCATTCACACAATATCAGCAATGGTGTAATAGACTGTAAGATACTTTTCAGGCTGTCTTTTGATCAGTTCATATTTGCAGTACTGGTAGAATTTATGCCTTTTTTTTTTTCCCCACTAATGGGCTTAAAGCATACATTTCAGAGAATTTCAATGCTGTATGTTTTGTATACTCTCCAATGACAAAATGAAGCTTTGCCATGGAAGTCACGTGGAACAGAAGAAGGTGTCATGAGAGAATTTCAGATGAACATTGTTATTTATGGATAGATAATTTATATATCACCAATTCTGCTGTTTTTCCTTTAAAATTTATTGCATAAGCTTGCAAAAACACCTTAAGAAGTAAGGGAATTTACAGTTACTTGTCAGAATTATCCTTTTTTTTTTTGTTCAGCTGTCATTTTTTTAATTCATTTAATTTTCAGTTGTTGCTGTAGTGCTGAGGGAAATCTTTCAGTCCAGACTGGTGGTCTGATCTGAAAAGGCACACTTTGTTCTATACTGTGGGAAAACATTTCATTTCCAAGCATAGAGTGCGACTCTCAAGAGTTGAGATTTTTTTTACCTGCTTTAAAAAAAATGTAGATGTTATATAGTGATTGGAAGTTGATAGTGGAAAACTAATTATTTGTAAAAGATTTTTCCTTCTCCTTTTGTGCTGTTCAACAGTACTATATACATTAAATATTATTTTCTTGTTTCTCTTAAAAAACCTTGATAGGTTCTACCAGTGGCCTCCACAGAGAGAGGAAGAACTATTACCATCATTTAGAACCTCTACATTGATCCAGTTGGTCCAATTAGTAAAGCATTATGTCGTCAGGACTTGTAGGAATATAATTGCGGGGGTCAGTTTCCCTGAAAAGAGAATTGGAGAAGGATTAATTGCCTGCTGAAAAGTGATAGTAGTGTAATATTTAAATAACAAAAGCTGTATTTATTCTGCTTTAACTTAGAACTCTGTCTTAGACAAATTCACTGGTAACAAGAGAATGATTAAAAAGGGAACGAACCCATAAAGATATTGAGTGGACCAATTTGCATCAGAAGAGGCAAACAGGAGAGCTTCCAAATATTATGACCTACCTTTGGTTAATCTTTAATGTGATGTTATGCTGGTTATTAATATTTAAAAATGAACTTTTGTCGTACAGCAGCTGAGTATGGATTAACTAGTCAGGCAGAATTGTATTGGCAGTAACTTAGTGTGGAATTTTTTTCTAATGCCTGACACCCTGTTCCCAGTTATCTGCTATTGATTACTTGGGCTAACAGACAAGATATGATTCTGTCATTTTTCCACTCTGTTGTGTTTTTTTTCCAGATGCACGATAATTAAACTGTAGACAATATAGCAGCACGTTTAGTGTCTAAACTTACAAATTTTATTTGTCTTTGCAGTGAAAGTTCAAATGGCTGTTACGCTGTCTTCCTTCTTAAGCATGTGATTTGATGTTCCAGTTAGCATTTGAGTAATGTATGCTGCTTCCACAGTAATATTTATTGCTTGTCTTAGATGGGAGTTTGTCAATATATGTAATGTTTGCTTAACTATTTAATTATAATTTTTCAATGTGTTGTCTCTTTCCAGGCTTTGTATGACAGAAAATTTCCTGTTCCAAAACCTGTAGACTACAACAGGCATGCAGTTGTTATGGAACTTATTGATGGCTATCCTTTGTAAGTACTGAAGCTTGAATTCTCTGTTACGTTCAGTAAAGTAACAGGGTTAGGGTTTTTCCTTGTCATGTGAGTGAATTTTGACTTCACCATGCTGAATAACGCTCTCTAGCCCACACTCACTAGCATTCTACTCAGTTACAGTCTTGCTTTTCTTATCTTCTTATTCAGAGAAAATGGTTTTTTTCTTAATCCAAAGAAACTTGTGAAATAGACTGATTTTTTTAAGTAAGGAATACATCAAAAAAGCAGCATGACACAGGTTAGTACTGCAACTGTTTTCTACACAGAAGTCACATATTCTGTATGTTATTGGGCATATACAATATTGAATATTACATCCTTCACGTTCTGAGCTCCAGTTCGTGATCCTTGCTCTGGTAATTCAGGTAAGATTATAACTCCCCATTTTAGAACTTCTGCTGTGTTTACGTAGATTACCATGTATAATCTGGTTTTGCTTCTTCAAGGAACATCACTTTGCTTGAGTTGTTCAACATCTAGAAACATCATTGAAGTTTGTACGTGAAGGGATGGTTTGTTTTGTTTGCAGAACTGAATTCAAAAGGCCTGTACCTAGGTGCTTATCCAGAGATTTAAAGTGTCTAGTTCTAGAACAAACCAGTCCATGCTCTTGTATAGTAATCAAGATTTAAAGTGGGCAGTTTAATCAAAAGGGAATTAATCCCAAAGTATAACAGTTGAAGAGTAACACAGAAGAGTCTTCATTATATTCTGTCTCCCCACCTTCATTTGTTAAGTAATTCCACATCCATCGTGTACATGGAGCACTTCAAGTTCTGTGTGGACATCTGCAGTGGAAGCTTACCATGCTTTCCCTGTTTTGTGATTCTAACCTGAAGGAGATGAGTGGTGGATAAGAATTATTTCAAATATGCCAAGATCAAAGAATCTCCAAATAGCTGAGGTTGGAAGGGATCTCTGGCAGTCATCTGGTCACTGGGCTCAAGCAGGGCCACCTAGAGCTTGTTGCCAATAGTTTTTCTATTGTCCATTGCCTGAGTTGAAAAGCTAGTGTGGAGTTGGTGATTTATGGTACACATTTGTTGTGCTCTCTCTGATAAGTGCAAGGTTACCCAAAAGTCCTGCCAAATTGGACTTAGTTTTTCCTAGTCTACCTACTTTATTTCACATCTCACAGAATCACAGAATGGTTGAGGCTGGAAAGGACCTCCAGAGGTCGTGTGGTCCAATGTCCCTGCTTGGGCAGGGCCACCCAGAGCTGGTTGTCCACGACCATGTCCAGATGACTTTTGAATATGTCTAAGGAGGGAAACTCCACAACTTCTTTCGGCAACCTGTGTCAGTGCTTAGTCACTCTCACAGTGGAAAAAGTGTTTCCTATGTTCAGACAGACCCTCTTGTATTTCAGTTTGTGCCCACTGGTTCTTGTCCTGTCACAGGGCATCACTAAAAAAAGCCTGGCTCTGTCTTCTTTGCACCTGCCCTTCGGATATTTATGTACATTGATGAGATCCGCCAGATCCTTCTCTCCAGTCTTTCCTCATAGGAGAGATGCTCCAGTCTCTTCACTGTCTTTGTGGCCCTTCCTTGGACTCTCTCCAGTATGTCCATATCTCTCCTGTACTGGTGATCCCGGAACTGGATCCCACAGTACCCCAGGTGTGGCCTCACCAGTGCTGAGTAGACACAAAAGGATCACCTCCCTTGACCTGCTGGCAATAATCCTCCTAATGCAGCCCAGGATACCATTAGCTGCCTTTGCAGCAAGGGCACATTGCTGGCTCATATTCAATTTGGTGTCCACCAGGACCCCCAGGTTCTTTTCTGCCAAGCTCCTTTCCAGCTGGGTGACACCCAGTGTGTACTGGTGCATGAGGTTGTTCCTCCCCAAGTTCCTCCCCAAGACTTTGCACTGCTCATTGAACTTCATGAGGTTCATGCTGGCCCATTTCTCCAGCCTATTGAGGTCCCTCTGGATAGCAGCATGACCCTCTGGCATATCGGCCACTTCCAATTTAGAGTTGACTGCAAACTCTGCCCCATTCAGCTCATTAATGAAGATGTTAAATAGGACTGGAACCGCTTTTGATTGCTGGGGTACACTGCTCACCTCCAACTAGACTTTGTGCCCAGCCATTCAGGTAGTTTTCAGTCCACCTCACTGTCTGCACATCCAGACTGTACATCAACAGCTTTTCTATGAGAGTCTTACAGGAGACAGTGTCAAAGTCTTACTGAAGTCCAGGTAGATAATATCCATTGCTGTTCCCCCATCTAGCAGGCCAGTCACTTCATCACAGAAGTTCATCGAGATGGTCAAGCATGACTTCCCCTTGGTGAACTTAACTACTCTGGATGATTTTCTTGTCCTTAATGTGGCTGACAGTGGTTTCCAGGATTAGCAGCTCCATCACCTTCCGAGGGCTCAAGGTGAGGCTGACCAGCCTATAGTTTCCTGGGTCCTCCTTCTTGTCCTTCTTGAAGATGGGAGTGATGTTTGCCTTTCTCCAGTCTTCAGGTAGTTCTCCCAGTCGCCATGATTGATCAGCAGTTATCAAGAGTGGCCTTGCAATGACACCTGCTAGCTTCCTCAGCGCTCGGGGGTACGTCCCATCAGGGTCCATGGACTTATGTATGTCCAGTTTGCTTAAGTATTTCCTGAAGTGGTGCTCTTCCACCAGGGGTACATCTTCCTTGCTCTAACCCTTCCCCTTGGTCCCTGGGAGCTGAGATTCCTATCTCAGAAGATACCAGTTATCATGACTTCCAAATTCAAAGAGCAAGTGGGACATTTTATGATACAGACCTGTGGCTATGGGAAGTGTCACCATTTAATTTTGGTATGAGTATGAAAGTGTTCAACAGGAACCTGTTACAGAGCTGCTAGACTTCCACTTTCATTCTTTGTATTGTACAAATGATCCATTTTCATAATACTGTAGTGCTGCATGATGACCAAAATATTTCACGTAATAACTGTAAATGCTGACTACTTCTTGACAGTTTATAGTACAATAAGATAACTGCCTTTTTACTTGGTTTGTTTCTAAAGAGAAGATGATTTGTGTTTTGCCAGTTCAGGTACTTTGCTTTCTCAGGTATATATTCAGGAATACTTTAAGCTTTTTTCTCCACTCCCCCCCC
>NW_009217471.1:17868-18096 GCF_000690835.1 Fulmarus glacialis
AAAAGAAAATCTTATAGGGCATTTGAATTTGAATACAGGAGGACCTAGTTCCTACTGAGACCATAAGTCTCAGTAGGAGAGACATAAAAATTTACAGATCCATTATTTAAATAATGCATTATGACAATGGTGCCTGGTCGGAGACAATGAGCATAAGTTGAAGTGAGATTTTGCCTGGATATAAGGAGAAATTTTCTCCCATTGAGGACAGTGAGGCAGTGGCTTGGG
>NW_009217471.1:18127-22837 GCF_000690835.1 Fulmarus glacialis
TTGCGCAATCTCTCTCCATCCCTGGAATTTTTCAAGCCCCAACTAGGCAAAGCCCTGAGCAATCTGGTCTCTTCTCAGAGTTGACTTAGCTTTGAGGAGAGTATTGGACTCGAGACCTGAGGGCCCTTTTAACTTGAATTACCCCAGCATTCTGTCAGATGTATTTTATGTACTTTGTCTATATTTTTAAATAAAGTCTTTCAAGTTTCAGAATATTTTATTTTATTTAACTTTTCAGGTGCCAGGTGCGCCAAATGGAAGATCCTGCCTCTGTCTACAGTGAATTAATGGATCTAATAGTAAAACTTGCCAATCATGGTTTGATTCATGGTGATTTCAATGAATTTAATCTCATATTAGATAGTGATGACCATGTCACTATGATTGATTTCCCTCAGATGATATCAACATCACATGCAAATGCTGAATGGTAGGTTCAAATTTAAAGATGTTTTCGAAGTAAATCTGGCAAGTGCTGATGACAGCAAATAGTCAACCATGTTTCCATAAGCCTGTTTCTGATTGTTTCTCTATCAGTTGTCATGCAGCACAAATAACGTTCCAAACATAGATTGATTTATGAATGAGTAGAAATGTTTCTTTAGGATAAATACGTAATTAATTGCTTCTCAGAGAGAATGATGTTGTTCAGTTAAGAAATGCTTAGAAATAAACTGCATGCAGTTTGTCTCCCTAGCCTTTTGTCTTGGGATCACTAGTAGATACAATTTTCAAATAAAATCAGTAAAAGACAAGAAATGTAGGGTAAAAGTTTGTCATTGCAGTAGACATCATTACCTTGATTTTGTGTTTGTACAATTCTGTATTTTGTAACAGGTATTTTGACAGAGATGTTAACTGTATTAAGGAGTTCTTTAAGAAACGCTTCAACTACGAGAGTGAGCTCTTCCCAGCATTCAAAGACATCAGGTAGAAACTGCCAGATGAATTCTCCTATTTATGGTATTTGTGTTGGTTTTGTGAGAAAAATGGGTGCCTGTGAGAGATGCTTGTAGGAGAAATTAAAAAAATAGGCCCAACTATGCAATTTTAAATTACATTTTTGTCATTCCTATTGTGTTTTGTTCAACCAAAGTTACTGTAAGTGGTTTCCAAAAGCTAAAGTGTGCTTTAAAGTCTGCTGCTGCTTCCTTTCTCTTTCCTTTTGCAGCTAAGGAAGAGATAACAGTCTGAAAACTTGATCCAAATGGTAAATATCTAGGAAATGTTAACAGTGACGCAGAATCAGTTTCTCCCACTTCTCAAAGCCTGTTTGACAGTTCTAGTGTATTGAGGATTAATTTGGGTTTCAATTTTTAATTTATTTTTAAAATGCTAGTAAATATGATGGCTGCCTCTTCAAACATTATTATGTTCAAAATTTTCTGCCTGATGTCTTTTGTCCCTTTTGAAAAGTGAAGTAATTTTTCACTTATTTTAAGGCTGAAGCTGTTGCAATGAAAAGGGTTTTGTTTCATTCTGAGCACTTTTCCAAAGGGGTACCACACTTGAATCAGTCTCCATGTGTCAATGTAGCTTTTATTATTCTGTTTGCTTAAACATCATTTGAACTTTAAGTCAAATTGTATTCCTGCTAACATAAAATCATTTCCTATAAATAAATAAATGAATAAATGCTGGTTATGGAGATGGAATCATCTTCTGTAGAAGTTTGCTTCTCTCAGGTCACATTCTGTTAATACTTCACCTAAAGCTCAGCACTATCAGGTCGTGTTTTGTGTGTTTCAGCAGAGTATATCCTCTCTGTTAATAGTATGGATAATTATAATCTAGCTGGATTAGTATTTTTAATCCAAAATGTAGCATATTGGTAGCTTGATGATTTAGCATATTAAAAGAAAACATATTTTTACTTCTTTCACAGGAGAGAGTGTTCTCTTGATAGAGAGGTTGCTGCTAGCGGCTATACAAAAGAAATGCAGGAAGATGGTGAACTGCTTTACCCACCAGGTTCTGATGAGGATGATAATACAACAGAGATACCAGAATTTGTAGAAGATGCTGAGAATAAGCTCAACTTCTTCAGCAAAGATAAAGAAAACAATGCAGACTTCATGTATGAAGTGGGTGATTTCTCTGAAAGCAGAATCTCTAATGACTTCATGTATAGCAATGAAGAGGCTGATACAACTGAAAGTAGTGAAAATACACAAAGGCTGAACATGGCAAAGTTGAGTTCAGCCTTAGAAAAAGTTGAAGGGCAAGCAATGCTTTGGAAGACTGGTGAAGATGCAGAGAGTTCTGCAATTGCTTTTTTTGAGGGCAAAAGCATAACTGAAAATGCTGCTGAAGTCAAAGATCAGTCAGGTCAAGGAGGGTGTTGTAATGATAAGGAGAATGGAGACAAATGCTCTGGTCTGGTTGACTTATCAACTTCAAACGACAAATTTGGGCATTACAGGTAAAGATTCATATTTACTATCTAGGAGTGTGGTTCCTCCCCCCAGTAAATGAAAATCTTTCAAGTAGCTCAAAAAGGACTACTCTTCAGCTACCCTTGTTTAAATTGAAGACTAAAAATCCAATTTATTTTTAAAGCATTGCTGTGAATATCTTTCTTATTGGTATCATGACAGGTAACCTGTTGATTGGTACTGCATACGTAATGCTTTGTATGTAATGCGTGACAAATCAGTTGTCCAGCTGTGTATTAGTATCTAACGAGAGAACACACTTGGATTTAATTCACAGACCAACCAATTTTCTATGGTGGAATTTTTTTCCCTTTTTCTTTATTTCAGTTAATATTGGTAGTGAAAAAGTTCTTGATATTAAAATACTGCTTCTAAATAACTTTTATGAATAAGTTTGTAGTTTGAATGCACTGTCTCAAAGCCAAATTATTATGCTGCTCACTCAGCTGAAGTCAGCAAGAACAAGCTCCTTGGAATGTATTATACAAATATATTGTACTGTGTGTTGTTCTAGCTTTTAATTCCTTTCCTGACATACTTAGAAATACCTACTTACCTTCAGGCTGGCCCCTTCTACATGAAATTCTAACTCTTAACTCTGAGTTTGCCAGCCCACCATGTACCTGGATGCATATACAAAGCTTATACTCCCCCTCATCTGCTTTTGCTTTTTAGTGGAACGACTTGTCAAGACATTGTGTAGAATCTGAAATATTTTTTTAGCATTCTGAAACTCAGTTTCATGTGCTTGGTATACATGTGGCTATTGTGTAACAAATTCTTCCTTTCATAAAATGTCTGTTTTGAACAACTAGTGTTAATATTTAAAATGTGAATGTTCTGTAGTACTTGTATGTTCTGTTGGGGGTTTTCAGATTATATCTCAAAAAGTTAAGACTAAAACATGATTCTTGTAAAGGCAAAGGATGTTTGTCTTGCTCGTGGAATAAGACGTTGATTTACGTATTTTAGAAATGAAGAGAATATCGTTCTCAGTGCTGAGCACAGAACAAGGACTGAAAGTATCACATCAGTCAGAAGTGTTGGGACCTGTTCAACCATTCCAGCGGTAAATATTATTGTTATTATGTTATTACCTAGTTTACTCTCAGACCATGTTAAATTCCACATAGCTGTTAGTACGTATTTGTAAAAATGTTACCTAGCACTAATTATCTTCAAAAAGACTGTTACCATGTATCTCTGGTTTGTAATTCCATGCCCACAGAAAAGTAAGACTTGTTACTTCTATAATTTTTTAAAGGGAATGATTTCCAGCACTTTCCTTCATGTATTGCTCTTTGCTCTTTCACCAAAGCTCTATGTCAGTGTTAAACAACTCTCATTTAGCCAGTAACAGGCTAATGAATATTAATTTATGTTAATGCACTAACATATAATCAGTTCATTCATTTCTGTTGGTAGCCACAATTAAGATTTTTTTATTTTAAAAGTGGATGCTTGAGTCAAGATTTTATTTGGCCTTTTTCACCTGTCGTCTTAGAGATTT
The DNA here is from genome assembly GCF_000690835.1 of Fulmarus glacialis. Lineage (NCBI taxonomy): Eukaryota > Metazoa > Chordata > Aves > Procellariiformes > Procellariidae > Fulmarus > Fulmarus glacialis. Next base: position 22,073 of record NW_009217471.1, read on the forward strand.
CTTCACACTTTTTTCTGAAACATTTATATAAACTCACTTCAGTAGTGATTTCTTTGGCAATATGAATTTATTTGAGACTCTGTATTATATAAATCAGAACATTTTACAGCAGAATTCAATGTCTTTTTCTTCAACCCCAGATTATACACTAGTCAGTATGGCTACCTCTGTCACGTTTTTAAAAGTGCATTTTAATTTTAAAGGGAAGAAAGTCCAATTTTCTTTATTAGTTATAAAGTATTCTTGTCCAAAACAGGAAGAAACTTCTTTCAGCTGCCAGCTGATCATGAGGTATTTGTTTAATTAGGTCAGACTACATACTTGCCATTGTAAATATGGGTAGCTATATTCAGTCTCATTTTCATTTGGAGTTATGAGCAGAAGCTCTAAAAAATCTAGTTTAGGGAACACATTACTGTAGTTTCAGCTCTTTCACAACATGTGCTAAAACTAAATATGTACTTTTTCTTCATCATCACAGTTCTTATTCTAGGGGATGGCATTGTATCTTCTTAAGGAGACAAAGGATTAGGTTAAAACTATGGGATAAAGTAAACAAATGCCAGAATGACCTGCTAGGAATTCCCTAGATTCTGGTCCATGAAATCTTTTTTCTCTCTCTGTGCCCCTCTCTCTGTGCCCCGCCCCTCTCTCTGTGCCCCTCTCTCTGTGCCCCTCTCTCTGTGCCCCTCTCTCTTTCTCTGTTGTCTGTCTTGTTTCCTCTCTCTCCTTACTTTTTCCCGCCCCCCCGCCTGCCTCCGCCCC
>NW_009217472.1:0-7649 GCF_000690835.1 Fulmarus glacialis
GCGCCTGGCGGGTCAGCCCCGTGGTGCTCCCCCCACGGCACTCGCGGTCCTGTGTCTGAATTCGAGTGGGTTAGAGGAAAGATAAATTCCCCGAGTGCGAAGGGAGGTTCAGAGCAAGGAGTTATGTAAGGCACCCCCAGGACGCTTTCCCAGTTACTGTTTGCATAATGGAGACAGTTGGGATAACACGTTTAGGAGATTATTTTATAATCTCCGTTCATTGTGGAAGACACAAGGATCCTCGTATTTCTGCGGCTTTTAGAAAGAGCATTACTCATGCCTACAAATGCAGCCATATTATCTCTGCCTTTTTTATCTTAAAATTGTAAATTAAGTAGTTTCACACTGATCGCCACTTGTATGGAGCTTCCAACAAATGCCATATGAATCTAGAAAGTACAGTACTTGATTTTTCTTTAGAAAGTGCTCAATGAATTTCTCTTGCCTTCTCCACCCCTTCCTCTTGCACAAACTACAGCTCTCCTAGTATTAAACAGCCACCGTAAAACAGATTTCCCAGAAATCTGGCTGTAACGTAGATCCCAGAGATGGGTAAGGAGTGCCCCCACCTTGAGCTGCCAAAGACCCAGCCAGCCTGCCAAATGAGATGGTGGGATCTAGGTTGCAGATCCGGAGGGCAAAGAGCTGTGGTTCGCAACCAGGGTAAGGAGGTGGCAGTTCCTGAATTCAGCTCAGGGGTTTGACATCAGCACTTCCTGTGGCCTTAGGTAAATCAGTAGGTTTTTTGCAGATCACACACATCTTTCACTTTTAACTAGAAGTTTCCATGGTAAGCAGCAGTTGCAGTGCCTCAGTTTTTCTGATTGTGAAATGAGGATAAATACTTATTTAACTCCTTTAGAGCAACAGAGAACCTTTGGAGAATGGTTCAAATTAGAAGCTGCCAGGGTCAGGCATGAGGAATAACTATCAAATTTTATCAGAAATAGGTAAAACTATAATGATGTAGTGAAGGTCTCTCTTTTCATGTGAGTGGAAAAGACAAGACACCAGGATTTAGTTTGCGTATGTTTCCTGTCTCCATTCACAAAGTAGGACTATTAATCTCATCATTCTGGTCAAAGTCTAGTTGTAGCTAACTCTGTTTTGGCTTCCAAAAATAAAAACTTCAGGGCATCAGCTAAAAGCTGTTCAAAAAAGCTGGTGCAGAATGAGTGCAGCACTCCTTTTTGGATGAGACTACGCTTCAGTTGCAGGCAAGTTTGTAAACAGTTTGAGAACCTGCTACAGCTTGCTGCATAAGTGAGAGTAGTTATAATTATTTTCAGGAAGACTGAAATAATTTTCCTGTAGAATCTATCAGCACCTGTCCCTAATTGCCCAGAGAGATTGCTTGTGAAAATAGAAAGGAATCTTTTTTTTCCCCTCACTTCTTCACGTATCAGGGCCTGATTCCACTGTCTTTGAAATCAAGGCGAACTCTAAGTAGCCTCTGCAGCAGATCTTGTTGCTCCAAGGAGCGAGTGGCAAAGATTGAAATCAGTTTCACCTTGGCTAGCAACTAATAATGACTTTCCATGTTTAAGATTTACATTTAAGCTCGTACAATCAGTGCACTAGCTTCCCTCATTCAGCTTATAGTATTCTTTTTGGTAATGCGTTGCATAAAAGCTGAAAATCCTTAGAATTAAATCAAGGATCAATTTGTTCTTCCTATAGCTTGTATATTGTATATCATTCCATAAATCATGCTCCACAAACAAGCATTTGTGGCAGAGACTGCAGTAATGCCTTATGGTTAAACGTATGGTCTATTCTGTATTTATGAATGTTGGTATGGTATTAGCTGGTTTGTATACTAATGATATAAAATGGAAGCCCAAGCAGGTATATTCTAACTCCACTCAAAAGATTTCTGTTGTTAAAAAGACTTATTATGTATACATGGATCTGCATTATCTGTACTGTATAGAAATATCTCTGCTGCCACTCTGGTTCCAAGTGCGTATTCTTCTGAAGACATTCTCACGGCAGTTGTTTCCTCCTAGAGGATAGTGATTTCCTCTCATTAATATCAGTTCTTTCCAAAATTATCATTTTTGTTGCTTGCATTTATAGTTTTTAAAGTTGTGTCTGAGTACAGTTTAAACAATAGTCAACTTTTGGCTTTGAGAGGCAAGTTGCCTTAAGTACTCCTGGCAGTAGAGCACTTTGAATATGTGAGATGACATGTGCACCACCAGTACTTTACTTCTGTTTTTATAAGAACAATTACAGGTTTTCACTTTTCAGTTACTAATGTAATGCTTCAGTTTCACAATAAATGGCCCCTTTCCCCAGTCAATTCTTGTTTTTAACCTCAAAAAAATGCAACCGGTATACTCGTGCAAACACACTGTATCCAAGAAAATCTTTCTATTTTAGAGCACTGGCCTGTGGAGGTTATTGTAAGCAGGCTGCAGTTATTCCACAGATGTAAATTAATAAAATGAAAATCAGGAACTTGGTTACATGTTGACCACTCAACAGTAATCCATTGGCCCCAAAAGGTGGAGAAACACCACGTGTAGGAGTTTGTATGCAGACTACAAATACAGGTCACAATTTTTTTTTTATGGCATGTATCAGTTTGTTTGAAGTGTTGATGTTATGGTCTGTAATAGTGAAAACTCATAAAAATATTCGTCCATTTTGAGACTACTGGTTTTGTTAGCAGGAAATGGAAGGCAGCTTCTGCTCTGATGAAGCTTAATACATACTTAGGTGCTTAGTTGGGCAACAAACTGCGAAAGCAACCTGCTAGACTCTTTTTATAATACCTAGCAGTAATAGCACAATGACAAGATATATAAGGTACACAGGCTATAATCTAGATGGATTTATTTAAGTACTGTCCGTTTAGCTACATTGTTGTCAGAACAAAGATTCATATTGCCCCTTTCCTCCCAATATCCTCAATTTTCTCTCCCAGTTTCCCTGACGAATTACCATGTGCAACTATGTATCAAGTTTTGGGGTCAGCCTGGTGGTTGTCAAACACCAAATCCAAACTGAACCACAAATCAGGGTGTAAGAAGCTGCGGCCTGTCTTCAGGACACTGGTTCACAAAATAAAGGAGGCAGGAGGGTGTGAAGCTTCAGGCATGGCTGTGTGCAATATTGCTTTTGGGAAGATAGGAATAAACCTGCCTGCTTTTTATTAAAAAATGTAATCAGTAGCCTCACACATGAGAAGAATGAAAGTTAATGAAAAAAAGTCTTCCATCTTGAGAGCTCTTTTGCTAGTTTTCTTACAAGAGATGGAAGTCAACCTAATAAACTGCTTGGAAAAGAGATGTATCAATTGCACAAAAAGATCATTTTTAGTTCTTTTAAAGTTTTTTCTGAAACAATGAGACTTACAACAACTTCAGCATATTACTTCTAGCCAGCCATAATACACCAACTTAAGCCAGTATGAAATGTTGTATTAGCATTTTCTAAAAACGAGACTGATTTTGGCAAAAGTCTTGTCTTTAAAACACAAACATGGAGGAAACTGCTTTCAGACTGCATCTCTTTTGCTTCAGTAATGTTCCTCGAAGTGTGCTTCTGAAGCAGCCAGAGAGGTTAGGTTAGTTCTGACTGACCTTCCTTAATGAATACTGTTCTGTGTTCAGGCTAATATTTGTGATGTTTTGTTATTATGTGAGACTGAAACCAACCAATTTTGTCTTTAGCTTTAGGTTAAAGGCTTCATTCACAAGTATGTTTCCTAAAAACAGAATATTCAAAGGTAGTTTCAGAAGTCTGTGAGGAACATCTGGCTTTCTGTAGCATGAAAATAAAAGTGCAAAGAGAAGGGGCAAAAGAACAGCTGAACCTGAAGGAAACAAAGCTGTAATAATGGAAATGAGAAAGCTACCAAGACAAGAGACAAGAATAGAAGGGAACGAAAATCCCTTAAAGGAAATGTGTGGATGGAGAGAAATACTAGAAGCAGAGGAAAGACAGGGATAATAAATGGATGAATGGAACAACAGAGAACAGAAATAGGAGAAAGAAATGAGGAGCTCTACTCTGTGCCTTCTTCCCCACCCCCCCCCACCCCCCAAAAAAAGTTAAGAAAATAGTGGGGATATAAATGTAAATAAAGTCAGATAATTTTTACCCTCTCTTTTTGTAGTACCATTTGGCTGCTGCTGACAGTCCTTGAGAAGACTCATTGTAATTTTCCATCTTCCCCAAGTAAAGCTGATTTATTTCTGGAAGTTCTGAGAATTTAGTTATTTATAAATATGTTAAAAAAAAAAAAAAAAAAAGAGAGAGATTAACATAAACTAGCATTTGTTCAGTAAAGGGGAAAATAATGTCATCGCCATTTGGCAGGACAGAAGGCTACGGAGATTCATCTATGGCATCTGTCAAGGAGGTTGGTCGTTATCCCTTCTTAACTCTGTCGCAGGATGTAGTTCATGTTTTAGGATGACAAAGGGACATTAGACAGTGACCCAGTTACTTACGTAAGAGAAAACCCACTTTCCACTGTTGACTAGTCCACCTGGGTCTGTTCGCATGCTGTGCGTTCAAGAAAACTAGCATCCCTGCTGTCTTGATACTGTTGGAGGCATTACGTTTCAGATTCTAACTTGTTTCCAGATTAGAATAAATTAGGAACTACATCTAAACTTCTGGAAATTAGGAATCTTAAAATGTTGATGTGTGTTTTCCAGCTAATGGAGAAATTTTTTTAATGACAGTTTCAATTTTAATTAGACAAGGAGCTTTTCCTAGTAAGGGATTTTGTAAGTAGCAGCTTTCACTGCAAGGACACTCTCCCAGGGCCTCTTTTTATTAAATATGGTCTAGAAAATTGTTTCTATTTAGAAATTTTAATATAATGGCAACCAAATGAAATTTGTTCTGGTAGAGTAAAATGATAGTCAAAAGCCATGGACTTCTGGATGTTGAAGTTCCTTTTAGTGTAAAAAATGGCTGATGTGTATTAGAATTTACGTGTGCTCCAGATATGCCTAATAGAATTTGTAAACTCTCTGAAACAAATGGCTGTGGTTCAAGGAGCCTCAAAGCTGTGCACACAGCCTGGCGACGTTTGTTCAGCCTGAGAGTTGCGCGGTTCTACTTTAGGGAGCTTTGAAGTTATGCAGAAACCCTGGTGATCTCATACTGTTCTTAAGCTGTAGTTCAAGGAGATTACAAAGTCGGCAGATATCCAGAAGAATTTGTCAAATATATAAACTAGATAACTGCTGTTCATTTAACTCCAGATAGAGGACATAATTTAGTGCAGGATGCTTTGGGACCTGCAAATAAAGACAGCATACCTTAACTGTACGAGTATAACTGTGTGCTAGCAAGGCATGTGTCTTAGAAATATCCCTGACTTGAAGCACTTTCAGATACATCTTCTTCACAAATTCTGCTAAGAAATCTCAAGGAATAAATGTGTGTGTGTCTGAAGTAGCTGGAATTCAAAATATGCATAAATTGAGACAATGTAGATGCCTGTACAAAGTTGTGTTAAAATTTGCTGTTTAAAATAAATGAAGTGCTTTCATTTCATGCTTTCCATTTCTAGGTTAGACACAAACCTCTTATAAAAATCACATTTACACATTTAAAAATCAGGGAAAATTAGAAAAAAATTACACTTTTGCAAAGGAAATATTTTAAGTGATCCACTTCAATATTAGGTCCCATTTTCCTCATATTTCACAGCTCTTACAAGCTTGCTGCTTCCTAGTCATGTATTGTAGGAACATCTGAGGCATAAGTCAATTCTGAGCTTTTAATAAAACACTGAGCTATTCATTGTGTTAGCGATAGCGCAGGGAGATTCATGGAAGTTAATCAGTGTTGTTTAAGTTTATTAGTTGGTTCCATCCACTGATACTTGCCAGCCCGAGGGACACAATAATTTTGAAGAAATATGCAAAATTTGTGTATAATTTTAATTTTTTGTTGACCCTTCCTATCAGTTGACTCAGATTTGACAAGTCATTTCAGTATCTGATTAAATCCAGTTAAGCAGGTGCTTAAATTCACATGGTGAATAGCAGCCTTTCTTTCAGGCTTACTGCCTGTGCTCTGCAAATGTACTTGGGAGTAAGACTGGACAGAGAGATGGAGACTGAGTGAGAAGACTGAGATTCATGGAGGAGAGCAGCTAAGCAGTATAGGATGGATGACATGAGGATTGAACAAAACCTTGGAGAAATTTGTCAGGGCTGCCAATGAGCCTGTGGGTAACAGGCCTGTGTTTGGGAGACCTGGGGAGGTGACAGCTCAGCGTCTCCTGGTAGTCTTGAGTTTGCATATCCACTGTCACCCGCCTGTGCATTTTTATGGTCTTCCTGATATACTAATATGGGAGCATCAGGGCACAAAACCTGCGGTTGCAAAACCCGTCCTTACCGCATTCTTCGCCTTTCAGTAATTGTCTTTACCTCTAGAATACACCAGTCCAAAAAAAAAACCCCAGATATAACAGAATACTCATCCTTCTCTCATCCTATCTTCCAAACAGTAGAGGTCTACAGTGGGAAGAGAACTCTCTCATACCCAGTGCTTTACAAACTCTGTTCTACCCCTTTTGCCCTTAATTATACCCAGACTGGAAACTGAAATTGCATTGTACCATATGGATTAATTCTGTGACAACATTTTGTGGATGGAAGTTGAAAATTCTGCTAACCTAGCTATTTAACATAAATATCAAAAACCATAAAATGTGACCACCTGCAAGCCTTTATGGTCCCTCGGGTGAGTGGAGCGTTTGGCTGAGGAGGTCTGCGTGTTGCTGAGGGTGGCCTGCTCTCTGGCAGCTACGAACTCCGATTGGGAGCGTATTTAGAAACACTTCCTGTCTTTGATGTTGGACATGACTTAAATTAATGGGACTTAAATTAATGGGACTATTTTAACATTTCTAGCCTTAAATGCAACCTTACAAGTACATGTCACTATTTACAGGGCCAGTAGCACACCTGTTCCCTTCTCTAGCCTTGCTAAGTTCATTCCCATATCCCTTCTCTATGGAGAAATCCCATCGTGCTCGCAGTCGACAGCACCCAGTACCCTGCAGGCGTAACTTGAGTTCAGTACTGCCAGTTACTTGTGCTACATGAAGGCTTTGGAACAATTTCCTTAAATCAAAATGCTGTTTTATCTTGACAGCAGGAACAAAGCATGGGAAGAGAAAAGGATTTTAAAACCAAAGCAGGATTGTACACATCTTTCTTATCTAAATCTTCCCTGTCCACGGAGTGTTTAACTTACCCCTCCTGGGCCTCTGGAGGAACTGACTGAAGTCAGTCTTCTGAGTCCGGTGTACTTGGTAATAGCATCTTCATATCTCTGACCACTTCCTTCCGCAATCTTCCGATGTGTGCACTGGAAGTCACTGGATTGCTGGTGTGTTAGGACCCTGTTGTACAAATACCTAAGACACCCCCTCTGAACTTCAGTGAGCAATTTAAGAGGAAATGCAGTGAGTGAATGTGACCATCGAGAGGAGTGGCAGCAGCAGTGAACAGTTATGAGATATTTCCACATTTACCTTTCTCTCTTTCTTTTTTTCGCTCTCCCCTCTCCCCCCTAAGTAACTGGTAGCCATTATTTTTCCTCCTTCCTCTCCCATGTTTATGTGTTGAACTGATTTTAGGATCGGGATGTTGTTCGGGGGGGGG
>NW_009217472.1:7671-7875 GCF_000690835.1 Fulmarus glacialis
GTGAACACATTCATTGTGAAGGTGTCTGGTATGATTAAATAAATTTAGAAATCCATTAATACGCTTTATACAAATACATTTGCTCTCATCCTGGAAAACCTGTTGGGCAGTCCCCTTTCTTACCTAGTTCTCCACAAAGCTCAGGGGGAGTATATGGACATGCTGGCTCCTGCCATATGGAATTAGGGGAAAAGCAGGGAAATG
>NW_009217472.1:7920-63244 GCF_000690835.1 Fulmarus glacialis
TGCTGACAGGAACCAAGCAGATTCAGGGGTTTTTTTTTTTGTTTTTTCAAACCTTCACAATAAAACTTCCATCACCCATTTATAGCAAGATAGTGCTTCAGTCCAATCAAAGATACTAATCAATTCATTTACATGCAGCAGTGTCTAAAATACAGTGTGTACTTTCCAGGCAAAAACCATACTTTATCTGATGTTGCAATGTACTTATTTTCTTCAAGTCTTTTCTATTTTACCTAAGAATCCTTTCTTACTCTTTGCACTCTCTTCCAAGCCATCCTGTTCCTTTAGGCTTCTTTATTTCATTGCCCAGTTTTCTATAACGTCTTCCTCCTCTCTACCTCCTCCAGTTATCTGTTCTTGTCCATCTTTCCTCCCATCTCCCACTCTCTCTCCTCTTCTGGTTCTGTCTTTATTAATTAAATATCTGACAGCTTCTTCCATCATCTACCCTTTCTACTATCTTTGTTAGGGAAAAAAAACTGGTGCTCCACTTTTTAAAGAGCTGAAGTGATTTTTTTTTCTTCAGTTAAAATACCAGTTATTTACAACCAGTTTAAAATCTGCCTAATGTACTTGTACAGTAATTGAGAATATATGAAAGAATGTATCTCATAGGAAAGAAATTGTACAGAATTGGGCCCTATTCATGTAAATGCTATTTATACAGCAGTCTTGTACCCACACAAAGCCCACACCGAGTACCACTGAAGTCACTGGGATCCTGCATTTCTGACTCAGCTGTAGTAGAGCTTAAACTGTCCTGTTTTGGTGAAACCATGGAAAATGGCATGCATCACCCCATCCTTTCAAAATGTAGTAATATTGGCTCTCCAGTTTATACAGTTGGGGGAAAAATGGCAGACATTGGACCAATTTTGACCATCAGAAGCACTGTTAAAATGTCTTTCATAGGTATGATGCCATACTAACATGTAGTATCTGAAGGAACTTGCCAAATGAAGAAAAGAGCCATATCCTGTTATAAAGAAAATGATTTGGTGAACTTGATTTTTCTTAAAAATTGATGGAATTATATAGTTTATATAATTTGTTATATCAAAGAACAAACCAATTTAACACTGAGATCATCATATTAGAACATCCTCCTGTAAAAGGAATAGTAAGCACAGTGTCATGAGCTATTAATATACATACAGTTTGTCTATCTTGTAGCAGCATAGGGAAAAAGAAAAATTATGTTTTCAGAAATCCGTTTCAGAAACTCACTTTGTAGCCATTAGATGATGGTTTTCGATGCTTTCTGATATTCCCAGAAAATGTTAGGAATCCCTCTTTGCAAGACTACTACACATTATGCCTCTAATGACACATACATTAGAGTGTGGACACTTAATGCTCTGAAGGCAAGAATGGTGGAGAGAAACAAAAAGCAATTCAGTACACTTCTTCAGAATGCATCTTCATCCCAGAAATGATCTGAAGCGCTTGTTTATCTTTATAAAGGCCATAACTTCTCCCTTTACGAGGAGGGTGAAGGCATCACAGTTCTTTTTTTGGCTGTTGAGAACAAGGTAGAATTTAAGACTTCTTATACAGTCTCTGGAAGAGACTGGAAGAGTTCTCTTGTGAAATAAAATTTGAGTTCAGTGCATGTACCCAGTTCAGAACAGGCGGCTAGAGAGAAAAATGCCCTAGATAATACAGCACTTCATGTTAGGAAGGGGTGGCCTGTTTTACTTTTTTTTTTCCTTTAAATTGATATTAAATAGGCTTTCTGATAAAAAAGCAACAGCTGTGGACTACTGTATTGTTTTTAGCCTACTTAGCACTTCCAATTCTGAACAGATTTCTGTACTTCAGTGATCACAACAGCAAGGTGTCACTTGGAAGCCAGCATACTTAGCAACTACTTAAACTGCTTTCTTTTCTAAAATCAGAAATGGTCATCAACAAAACAGCATTTTTGGCTGTACATAAAGAACTTGCTAGATTTTTTTGAAAGCTGGTTAATAGGCACATTTTACAAAATGACTTAATCTTTGGCAGGTTTTTTGAAACACAGGCTTTTCGGTCTTAAAAAATAAGTAGATGAGCCTTTTTATGTCTTAAAAAATAGATGAGCCTATTAATTTTTTTTTTCCCATTACCAGAAATTTATTTCTTACAAGCAGAAATATGCTGAGGAGCCTGCTTGCAGATTAAGATTAGACTCTGTTTGGGCAGACAGAGATGTAACTCTGAGATGAAGGATTAGATATCAAACTTGAAAATTCAGGAATTCTTGCAAGCTCCTGATTTTTTCCTTCTTTCTTCTCCCCAGACTCATGTACTTCTTGCAAAAGCAGCCCTTGTAACAAAACAGGCCTTTTCTGATTTTGGTCATAATTTGGTCATAAAATATTTTTGTTTTAACACTTAATAGTTGGCCTCTCAAAGAACAATAAGAATAGGTTTTTGATGGCCACTATGGTTATTGTATTTACATAACAATAAAAGATTCTGTATTACTTAGGCTTTGATCGTGTAGGATGTGTTGGACTTCGGTGTTATTTTCTAACACCTTCAGAGGGTCAGTGCAAGTTTAGAAGCCAAATTCTGCTTATTTACATGAGCATAGTATTCTGCTCTGTATTTGTGGAACTAATTTGTCCCCAAAATTCAGCATATCATTTGAATCTTTTCATTCTAGAGGTTTCTGCTGCTTCATCTAATGCAATCTAAGGGTAACGTAAAACTATTGGACAAGAAAGTCTGGTTGCTTTGACATGAAAGATCTGCATGCTCAACACAGAGCTTATAACGAGGCATTAATTTAATGAAAGTAAAATTTTTTATTCCGTGTTGACACATGACTTCTTTAAATTGAATACAGCAAACTATTGAATGACAGGCTTAAGTGAGTGTTGTAGTTTTAAATGACGCTGTATTGCAGTGCTTTAAGTGACCTGGTTGCAGAGCATTTAGAAAAGGTCATCTGTTGAAACCAGCTTTGCTCCTGAAGCTTCTGTGTAGTCAGATTATGGCCTCAGTTCCCCATTGCCCTGTATTATGCATAAAGTGACTGCAAATTTGATTTAAGATGGTAATTGGGACAAAATTGTAGCTTTTATATTCTGCCTGGGCATAAATGACCATAGGATAATGGGTAATAAAGTGATGGGTAATAAAATGATGCCCATGGTGCCTTCATATTTGAGATGGCTTGAAGAAGTCTCATTGTTAAATACTCGTATGGTTTAGTAGAGTTAATGGTTTTAAGATCTGCATACAGTTTTGAGGCTGCAGTGACTCACAGCTGTGGAAGCCAGAAAAAGCTGCAGGTGTTTGGTGCACTGGAGAATTTGCAGCACACGGGAATTAGGAGTTGTATTCCAAAAGACTAGTCAGTTCAGTGTATCATGATGTCAGACACAGATGAGGAAATCAGACTTCTCATGCATTAGAGAGAAAAGGTAGATGTGCTGGCCATGGGTGACAAACAGACATTTACTGAAAAGAAAAGAGCACTGAGCTCTATCATTTAAAAAAAAAATCCTCTTCAGAGGGATCTATACACATTAATTCATCTAAATAGCCTTGTAAGTGAGAGAGTGAAGATAATACTATGTTTAACTACATGAAAAGTGAAGCAGGGAAATAAAACCAAACTCAAATTTAGCCCTCCCCCCCAATCTGTTTCTTTAAAAAAGTGAAAACAACAAGTCCGAGACAGTAGATTATAAAAAGGTGTCTTCTTCTCTAGTCCCATTCTCATGCAGAATTTAATGTATTGCAGAAGGCTTGCTATTGACGCAGATAGGGAAATAGGAAATAAGTGAAAACTAGATTTTTACCTTGAACTCTGAAATGTGAAAGTAAACAAGTAGCCTAACAAATGAAAGGCACGCTGTGCAAAAGAGATACTGGTTCGATACATGTGAAAACATTTGTGTCTACAATGTGGTTTTCTAGTGTGGCACTGCATCATTAAAAGAGATATCAGGGTGCAAAAGGTGTCATAATGACAGCTAGAATTAAAACCAGCATTTTCAAAGGCCTGTGTTCAGACCACAACTCCTTATTCACCTCAAGATATAAAGTTTCTGGATATTTTGATGATTATTTCATTATATACATATCCTCTCCTAACAATTAATAGGCTGGGAAGTTCCTAACCACTTGTTTTAATAGGAATGTGGAGAGTTAATATACTTTTGTAGTTCTGCTAGTAAACAGTTCACAAAATTGCCTCTGTGGTACTTATGTTCCATTTGTGTCATGTACACTGTCATCTCACAAATTTTGAGGTTTTTTTTTTAACCAGAATTCACATTTTTAATCCTTTTTTTTCTTTTCAGAGATAGACATAATTAATAATCTTTCCTCAGTATTAAAATACTGCTACAGAAAGCAAGCCTCATTCAAGCTCTTTTTGTTTGCCTCTGCAACTGAATACTACAGTGAAAGGGAGTCCACCTTCTCTGTTCTTCAAAGTTGTGCTCAGATCCTTCTGGAATAATATGAAGGACTTACCAAATCAAGATAATTTTGCATCATACTCAACAAGTTGCTTTTTCCCAATAGTAAGACTTAGCCTCCATAATATTTTACAATCACAGTCTGTCGTCTTATATGTGGGAATTCAAGCAGTACCAAAAATACATACACTGTTGAGTAAATGCAAGACAAGAATCTCCCAATAAAAAGTAACAGTATGTTAGCAAGAGAAAGAAAATAATTTTATACGTACAAAGGAGTCCTCTCTTACCTCTGTTTGAGGATTTTTCTTCTTGAGCCCCGCACTGCTACATGTTTTGTAGAACAAAAGGGTACTTACCTGTTTAGAAAGAAAAGGAAAAGATTTGTTACGTAAGACTTAGATAGCAGAAATAGTCAGATCAGGATTTTTCCCATCTGTGCTCTGCTAATTTTTAGTAAGACCAAGCAGTTACGTTTCTGTCACACAACAAGACTTAGACGTACCTGTAATAAGCATGTCCTACTTGGAGGCACTGTAATAAGCCATGTGGTAGAAATAGTGAATATGTGAATAGTGAATCTGTTCTGAAATTTGAACAGATTCATGGGAATATAGAAGAAACACAGAATTGTCATTTGGAAGGATTTTGAAGCAAGACTGTTGCCAGCACTAGAACCAGGTCAACTATGACTTTGTCTAGCTACTACTTGAAGCCTCTGTAGTCTTTGTAACTAGATAGCTGCAGGCCCCCCTCAGCCTCCTCTTTGCCAGACTAAAGAAGCCCCCAACCTCCCCTTACATGTAATGCGTTGTGGGCACATGCCCATCTTGGTAGCCCTGTCCTAGACTCTCCCCAATTTTTCAGTATCCTCCTTGATCTGGGACACCCAAAATCAGACAAAGAATTTTGGGACACACAGATCCTTGCCAGGCATCAAGCAGAGCCTTGATCTGCTGGCCACGCTCCTAATATAACCAATATACAGTTTGCTTTATTTACCTTGAGAGCACGCTGCTGCCTCATGTTTTACTTGGCATCCACTGTAACCCCCGGGTCTTTTCAACAGTTTGTTCCCAGCCTGCACTGATGTTATTCTGCCTTAGCTGCAGAACTTGGTGCTTACCCTTGTTGAACTTCATGAGACTTCTGTTGATCCAGTCCCCAAGTTTCTGAAAGGTGCCTCTGGATTGCTATTTGGTATGCCAGCTGTTCCCCCAAATTTAGCGTTGTCTGCAAAAGGTTACAAATGCGTATCTACCTTCAGGCTATACTAGTTTCAAACACAAACTGCATACTCAAAATCTGCAGTTTAACCAGTCCATATAAGGCTGTGTAGACTCACTTTTGACTTCTTGATACTAAGTAAAGCAATGATAAACACTTCATATCTGTGACTAGGAAAACTAAAAAAGTCTGTATACTTGAAAAAATGGCTAGGAGTGTTTGTTAGACTAGCATTTGCAGTTGCAAGTGACCATGAGTTACTGGCAATCATTTAATTTAAGTGAGTAGGGGATGGCAAACCTTAATTTGTACACACCCAACAGACTTCATTCTGCAGAATCACACTGATAATGAAATACTCAGGTGTGGCCTAAATGGGATTTCAGCTTTTTCTGTGCTACATTACTTAGCTGATGATAAATGCATTGAGATTGACTTGCAGGAGCAATTAATGGGAGACCATTGGGTCCAGATCTCCCAGTCATTCTCACAAGAGCCCTACTGAGCATGCCATAGCTCCCACCTTGTCTACATGTCCAATTTCCTTTCCAGCTAAGCAAGGGACAGTGCATACTTTGAGCTTTCTCTGACATGCAAGATGATAAGCCAGAACATGTACTTAGAAGCTCTCCCAAGTCCCGCAGTTTACTCATAGCCACAATCTGTCTGTCATGGCCCATATCTGACTTAACTATAGAGGTAAAAGCCCCTACCTAAATTCAGTTAATTTATCCCAACACGTTGTGCTTTCACTTGTGTATTATTAATTTTTAAATTTTTTTTTTCCAGCTTTGGTAATAGATTTTTATCAACCTGGATCAAAAGGAAGCTTTTCCAAGATAGATGAGTCTACACTAGCAGAGTTATTTGGTAACATCTGCCACTATTTTTATCCCTCTAGAGCACCGGTGGTGTAGACCTGAAATAGGACAATCAAAACTCCTGCTCCACTGGATCAGAGAATAATTCCTTTTGACAGAGGCATTTAATACTTCTCTAGTGGGACATAACTGCACTGCTTTTCAAGGGATTATCACAGTGGATCCTACTCACATGGAAGACAAACTTCAGTATAAAAGGGTGGCAATGCACACACATGCATTTCCTGGGATATTTTAGATTCTTCAGTGCTGGTAGAGTTTGTTAGTTCTCTCCGTCTGGGCCTTCCTATAACCTTTTCCTTAGAGGAGTCCAGCTCTGATTACCCATGGAAAGTGCTGCCATAGAATAGGGGAGTGGTTAGTATGAGAAGGCCCGATGTCTAGATGAGATATAGAAGGAGCTATGCATGTCCTGTCATCTGCTGGATTTATAGGGGATTTGAAATTACCAACAATTCCTAAACTACTACTCATTGTGCCTAGCTGCCTATTTCAACGGGATATGAAGAAGGACAAAGACTTCTTTTTGTCTTGTGCTTATAGCTGAAACATTAGCAATTTTCCTGATAAATATTGCTTTAAGGATCAATTGCTAACTGTATTAATTAATATTACCTCAATAACATTCCATATGAGGCTTTTGTTTGTTAATAAAATGGAGAGGAAGAATATTAAAGCTGATAATGCTTTTTAAGATTTTTATTCTTATATGCAGCTTCTGGAAGTAAATGTAATATGGCCAGCAACAAAGCTGCACTGATCTATGACTGCTGATACAGAAGCATCCTGGTCTTTTCCTTATTTCATTAAAACCTCAGCATATCATAGTTAAAATTGACAGCAGCTTTTGGCTTATGCATATTCCACACATTTACTCTGTGAAATGTGTCTTTAAGCTTTCCACCTGTAACGTGTGACAACTTCTGAACTATTCGTTTCTCCACTTCCCCTTCCTTCCACTTTCAAGGGACCAATATAATTGAGAAAATAAAGTTTCAGAAAAAACATAATTGGAAAACTTAACAGGCGAGATTCTTTCCTCAACTGTGGTCCCTTTGTGGCTGGCATCTGTGGGAGTTGTATGTGCTGACCGAAAGGAATTTCTGTGGTGCAAACACTATAAACATACCATAAAAAGAGTACTGTGCTGTTCCTTAAAGTTGGTGCAAGATGCCTAGTGGAGGATGGGCTAGGGCACATTGTTGGAGTTTTTCAGACTGTTGATAGACTGTTGCAAAGATTCTTAGTGTCTCTTGACTGTCAAGCAGTCCATAAATAACTCCTCAGTGCCCTCAGTTGTGCTAAAGGCTGAAGCATCCTCATTATATGCAGGAGCTGGTCAGGAAATCACCTCTCAGAAAATCATGCTAGGTTTTGACTTCTGTTCTCTGTGTCTCTACCTTCTGAAGTATCACTGCATCTTTCAGCCCTGATGGCAAAAGGACTGGCAGTTGATCAGTAGTTCAATCCTTCTAAGAGTCTGTCTATGTTGGGTAGTTTACTGACATTATAGACCAGTGTAACAGCACAACTGCAGTTAACAGTGATACAATTCTCTGAGACAATGATTGAAAGTGGCGTAAAATAAATAACATGAATATCCTGAAATACTTACTGCAGTGGAAGTTTCTCTGTAGATGCGTGGTTAGGGACAGACTGTATTACACGTATGCTCTGGATTTTAGGTGCTGGTTCCCAGTGTGGCGTTCAGAAAACTGAGCCAGGAGTTTTGGCTCTCTACTTAGAGTTCAGAGTAGGATCAACTACCGAGCTCAGCAGGAATACCATTTTCTGATCAGCACAATTTCTGCCTTAAGCCCAGGGCCTGGAATTATTTCTTAGAGGTGGATGCCTATGCCTTTTCTATGAAAGTCTGAACCTTCATTCCTCCTTCTTTTCAAATGTGAGTGGAGGAAGAGGCACAACTGGGTTACCACCTTCACCTTCCTTGGGACAGGCACACGTTTATGCAGGAAGGAGAATAGTCCAGGCTTTTTCTCTGCCTGAAATTGAAGCTATGCCCTCAAACAGACCAGGAAACAAGGCCTGATAGTGGTATGTGTTCATTGCCTATTAGTCAAGGCATGTTTTTTAAAAGGTGGAGGTATTTAGTTCCAGTGCTTTTTCCTGTGACTGCTTTTTCCTGTTTTATGCAATGACTGCTTAATATAAAATATATCTCAACAGAAGAGGTGGAAGGTGTTTCAGTCCTCACATGAAAAATACAAAAATCTGATTTGAGTATGTTTCTGAGAAATTGTGTTTAAATCCTTTCAGGTAGAGGATAGCATTTGGTTTATTTTCATGTTTAGGCTACTGTGCAAAAGGCACTTTCACGTTTTTGCTATCTACTTTCTGTTGGATGCTAGTGCCTTTCTCCAAGAATTCCTATGTTGCCTGTGTGTACGGGGCACATTCGAAGAAGGGCCAAAACCAGTTGCTCCCTCAGAGATCCTGATAAGGCTGATACATGAATTTGGTTATTAAGCTGCCTGAGAGGACTAGGAGAGTTCTGGATTTGGGCTTTGAGAGTGCAATGGACATTTTTGATTTGGGGGCCATAACATTTGCAACTGTATCCAGTTGTCACAGACCTTGCATCCCTTGTGAAACACATCCCAAGGACTTGTTTGTCCTCTCCATCTGCTATTAGCTCTGCCCTTCATTCTTGAGACTTGCAGATTGTATGCAGAGCCTGACTCCTTCCAGTTTCTGTCAATATGACTCTCTACTTAGTCTGAAAGATGGTTATTAAGCAGTGAAAGCAAAGCACTCCTCCACTTTGCAACACACTCAGATCCTGCTTGTGCGGGAAACAAATGACTTGCAATTTAATGTAACAAGTGGCATTTTGCAGAAATCTTTTGTCTTTTAAAAACGTATTTCTTTTGGGGAAAAAAAAAAAAATCTTGGTTGCCTTTTTTATTGACCTTCCTACAAATACCATGTGTCTTGGGAGCATTTCAGTTGTTTTTGGGATGTTGTCCCAACACAGCTGATTGCAGAATGGGGGATTAATAGTTTAATTAAGAGTCATGAGATTTAAGACATATGAAGTAGCCTTTTCTTTTGGAGATTTTTTCCCCTGATTTGCACTGTCAGATTTTCTCTCTCCAAAAACATATTTTCAGTGGATACATATTGCATCTTCGCATTCATTCAAATGTTCGTCGTAGTGGTTTGAAGTAATACTTAAGGCCTATAACATTTGGATTATGATTTACCCAGCTGTGCATACATATTGTAATGTGCTGCCTCAGAACATCAGTACCATGTTTACTGCACTGTCACTGTTGTATAATTTTTACTAAATAAAGCTCTTAAATGCTGTGCAGAGGTTAATGATCACTTATAACTGCAGCAGTCATGCAGAATACTAGTGGGTTTTGTGGAAATCTTTCTTAAAATAGGGTTATATTAAGCATTTTGTGCACTATTTTAATTTTGCCATCTGATTATGCAGTTTTATGTCAGTCTTACGTGAAAACTCAGTTGAATCCTTTTCTTCGAGAGAGCATCTGAGCTGATCCTATCACTGCAGTGTTTTTATTGATGCCCTACATCCTATGCATTCTTAAGTGAGAACAAATAACTGCATTAATAGGTAAATATTTATCACTAGAGGGATTAACCACAGGTGTCTGCTAATCTTAGTAAAACCAGATTTAAGGCAGTACATGATACCTTTAAAAACAAACTCTAGAGTACATTTTGGCCCTAACAGCTTATAGACAAATGATACTGACAACCCAGTCTTCAATTTACAATATGTGGGCACCACAATCTGCCTACAAAATGCGTGTTGTTGATTTGGTGCCATCTTAGTGATTTGTGCTAAACTGCTAAATTGAAGGACTAGTGACATCAGACATTTTCACCAGCCAAGAAGCAGTGCTTTCCAGGATTGACTTAATTTCCTTTGTATCCTTCATTGACATTAGAGAATATTAAAAGCCTTTTTCTCCAAGGCATGAGGAGACTGTCACGCTTCTATCAGCCCTTCTGTGGTTAAAGGAAATTTTTGAGTTACAGGTTTTAACAATTGTGTTTTCAGGAGGAAAGGCACATGTGATAGTCTTTCCCTCCCTTCCTTTCTTGGGACAAAAATGTTTTGCCAAGAGTAACTTTGGTAGGAGAATACAGGCAAACAAGTACTTACCACCATATGAATTTTTAATTGTAAGACGTTTGTAAATAAAGGGGTTTAGAGTCATGTATTAGATTTGCAACCGATCTCTTTCTAACAAACTTTCACTGAAAACGAAACAATAGCACAAATGGCAGGTCATTTCCATTATGAACTTGTTTGCACACACTCATCAAATTCAAACAGTATATTTTCAGAGCTGAAAGTTTTCATGCATAGTTTGTAATTATCATGTAGCTTGTAATTAAAAGTAGTGATTTTTTTTTTGTAATTTTGGGGAAAATTAGATAAAAACAAATTAAAAGCAAATTTTAAAAGTTCTCTGGAAAACAGCATAAACCACCATTAAGACTTCAAATCTAAGGAATATGTGCTCTTTGGGACATCATTGTGAAGTCCCCCAGTCTGACAAGATGCAGAGACTGCAACTCTCAACCTTCTGCTGGGATAGAAAATTGGGGGAAAACTGCATGCTTCCATAAAAAGATAGCTGCGGGAACAAGTGTAGTAGATCAGCTGGTTTAGGATATGTATCTTGTTGTCAAGAAGGAGAATGGAACTTGAGAGAGTGTTGTTGCATAACAGAATGTCTTATGTCTTTTTAATTAGGAACAGCTAAGCTAATTTCACTTACGACTTTTTTTTTTCATTTGTTTTTAAGCTTTATTTTACCAGTGATAGATGTATTATTTTATATTTATATCTCTATATAAAATGTAAAAGAGTAGAATACAAAGTGACCTTTATAATTGTATCAGGGTAAATATTTACTCTCCTTGCTGAGGTTTCATTGAAGTGCTTTGTGCGACCCCTGAGTCTTTCAATGTCTAGTGTTACATTCGGTGTCGGGCATCAGAGGTTTCTCACGGAGCTGACACGCTAAGGGAACTATATCAGCACAGGACACCATGGTAGCAACTGCCACGGAGAAACTCAAGTCAATAGCTGGACCAAGAGAAAATGGGTTGCTAAGAATGCTCTGATCAACCTTGAATTTAAAACTAACTGCTTGAAGATCCAGCAAACAAAAAAATTTCTTAGCTTGGAAAAGGACTGGGAAATTCAAGTCTCCATATTTTAAGAGTTTTTAAAGGGCTTACTGTTCAGAAAGATGCTCAAGGTCCAGACTTCCCTCTAGAATGGTATGCATTTGCAGGCAGGTACGACAATTTGTATCCCATAATCACATACAAAAAGACAGTAGCAAAACAAAGAAAAGTTATTAACTGATAAAAATTTAAGATTTCAGACCAGTAGTACAAAAGCAGATTACATAAATTGTTAATTTTCAATGACAACTTCATTTAATCTGCCAAGATGCCTTTAAAAATGTAGCACTAAGTGAGTAATTGTAGAACATGTGGAAACATCATCGTGTTCTGTTATTAGGTCTTTTATAGCCTTTCCTTAAAGCTTCACAGCTTTTCCTAGATTAGTCGCTATTTTTCCACTGCTCAGGCCTATTTTATTTTCTGTAGTAGATTGCTCTTTTGGTCCTAATCATATACGTTATGGCTTTGAAGATTGGAGTAGCTAGTTTTAATTAAGTCCACAGCCAAGAGTTGAAAGAGAATGTCGAAGCAAAGATCCGTCTATTCAAATCCTTTCCAAAACTCCATTTCGTTGAATTGCCCACAAATTAATTAAAACAACAATAAAAATAGTTACATTTTTACAGTTTTATTCCCTTTAGTATCTCGTTACATGTTAGGACCTCCAAGTGTTTATTCACATGTGGAAGACTACTTACAAAAATACTCCAGTAAGAATGAAAAAGATACTCCCAGATAAGTAGTGACAGAATCAGGCCCTTATCTATCTTCTGAGTGCTTATCCTACAGAGATTTAAGATATAAATTAATCCTATTAATTTATATATTTTATACTTGATTCAGTTAAAAGGTGTTGAGGGATAGGAATGAGGAGGGAGTCTTACTAAACCACTTCTTATAACTGAAATAGCATTTTTGTCTCCCTGTGTATTTCTTGCATCCCAGACAATTGGTCCTCTAGCTGAGAGTCTGGTGGAGCATTCAGTATTGTTTTACTTGTCCTTTTGGACTCAATATAGTGCAGAAGTGGATCACCTAAATTACCTCTGCCAGTCTTGCAATGTTGTGAATCCTCCTTGATCATTTGGCAATTACTATGATTATTTTAGTATCTGTTTTGTGTTGAAGGCTGTAGACCAGTCCAAGCAATTCAGTGCTATGTGTTTATAACGTATGCAACCTTATCAGATAGACTTATAGCATCACACAAAAAATTAAGTCATTAGAGACATCAGAGGTCACCTAATACAGCCTTCTGTGCCAAGCTGGGCTAACGTTGAAGCTAGATCAGGTTCTTTTTTAATTGGGGGTGGGGTTTTTTTTTGGCAAACCGATTTTGGTTTTCCAAGGCAAATTTGGATATAAATTACAGTGTGGAATTTATTTTTCTCTACTAAATACATATATTTTAGCACATTAACTAGAGAATAAATCTATAACTGATTTTGGCACTGAAAGATATATACTTAATATATACTGAGCATAGTACCCATCTGTTGCTGAAATCTCTCTCATTGCTCAGAGTGGTTCTTGAGATTTGTTTCCCCTGTGAAGATTTTTGTCACTGAACATTTCTTTAACTTGCTGTCTACTGTGACTTTAACTCCCTGTACCTACTGCCATTCCGTTGGCCCTGAGCAGGCTGAGCAGATTCTTACTACGTTTGCAGTTTTACAACAACTATGCACCAGGTTTTCACTTTCACTTTGTATTTGCCGAATTAAGG
Source organism: Fulmarus glacialis (assembly GCF_000690835.1). Lineage (NCBI taxonomy): Eukaryota > Metazoa > Chordata > Aves > Procellariiformes > Procellariidae > Fulmarus > Fulmarus glacialis. Next base: position 21,372 of record NW_009217472.1, read on the forward strand.
AACTTGGAGCAGCAGTAGATTGAGCAATCCTAAATGTTAGAAAAAATACATAAACCCAAAGCAAAACCTCAGCAGTTTACTTTCAAGGTTGGTTTCAAGTTTACATGCAAGTAAACTTGTTAGAACCTAGCCATCTGTACACTATTAGGTGCATATTTGACAAAAAAAAAAAAAAGGTAAATAAAAAAGCTGTCAAATGACTCTTGAACATTCAAATGGCTCAAAGGCTCTTTGTGTGGTAATGTTGGCACAGCTCCTAAGTGACCAGATGGAATTTTATTAACACTCAACAGGACAGGAGCTGAGATTTTGTTTCTTAACTTACTATATTTGAAACGCTTGTAGAGAATGTGTCAGAAAGCTTGATATTTTTTTGTACTATGCAAAATTACACATATACCTTCTCTTAATGCAAAAATGTTGACTGCTTCAGAGGTTGTCATTTCTGTAAGGTGGGTAAGAAAAGAGATATGAGATGTATGGTAATTTAAATATCACAACTTTTTAGTGAATTCTAAAAAGGTGTTTTTATATACACAATTAGTGGTCATATTAAAAGCAAAATTTAGAAACAGGCTTTTTAATAAACAGACTTAAAGAATGTATTTTTCTAAGAGAATAAAAAAATCTAAGTATTAAAATAACCTTGATTTCTGACATCAATAACCACTGATAGTAGTGATGTCAGATTTCCATTTAAGAACTCTGGTAAACATACAAAACCATGTGAATTTATGTGAATCCTCCTTTTCTGGCATCATCATGGGTTTATTGTCAGTAAGAAATATCTGAAAAACCTCCATTGTCTCTGGTAAATGGCAGGATGACCTTCAAACCAGACAGCTTAAGAAGCAAAGAAACAAAATCTGTAACATGCTGTGGACTCATCGTTTGCCCTGTGCCTTTTAAGGGTTTCCTTTCCATATTCAAGGTTTTCAGGGAACTCATGATAGCTAGAAACGTGCTATGTTACAGATTAGTATTTCGTAACATCTGACTTACCTGAGGCTTCACAAAGACCACTGGTGCGACATACAGAGTTAGCAGCACTAATTTTGAGCCTCAGTATCTTATTCAGGCAAAATTCTCACAGTTGCTGGTGAAAGATGAGCCTGAGGGCTTTGTACAGAATCAGATCCTATATTTGTTCAATAACTCAAACTAAGTGTAGTTATGACAGGTATTGTACTGTGGATTTATTTTGTATAATTTATATGTACTTACTTGCATAGTGTAGGCCAAAGACCAGATCCAGAGCTTGTTGAAGTCAATGAGAGTTTTTCTCAGCTGCTTCTTCAGTACTGTTGCCAGTCCTGGAACTTTGTATCCTCAGCCTTGTATTGCCTGATTTTCATTTATTTATTTATGTATTTATTTTATTTTTATTAAAGCCCCAGTTTATACCTTTCATGTAGGAGAAGATGATAGGCTCAGTATCATTACAAGAGGAAAAAGTAATTTTAACTTCCTTATTGAAAAAGCTAACAATAGATTAACCTTATTATATAGATTAGGAATGTATACTTCAAATCTAAATCATTGTCCTGCATTATAGCATCCTGCAAATGTCCATTCAGACTAACTTCTGGCATTATGTACGTGTTACTTTGTTGCTTAATAAGCCATATTTTGTACACAGCTTGGAAAAAGTATAGAGAATTGGGAGCCCCATTAAATTATGCAAGGAAAAAAATCAGTGCTTGTTCTAATATTATAATATATATATTAAATCAATGTTTGTTCTGATATAGTAAGGGAAATAATTTAAAGGAAAATTCAAAAACATTTTAGGAAAGTGTTTTCCTCTTACTTGTTTCTGTAATGTCTAGATTAGCATTTGCCATCTGTAGTCAGTTAACTTGAATCACATTAGGATCAAGACTTTTAGGGTAGTTGTGGTCAGAAAAGGTTATACACAGTATAGCACAGTACAGGCGAAGATCATCCCAAAGAAAAGATTACGCTGAGAGAGCTAACATTTTTAAATGTGCTGTTTCTAGACTGTACTATTTCTGTAGATTAATTTTCTTCTGTTTGTTTTCTATCACCTGTTCTCTGTTCTTGCTATCTTGACTTGACAAAGTGTGTCTTGCTAGATTAAAAATGCTTCAGGCAGAAAGCATCTGGAGGGGCAGAAGAGGAAGGGAAAAGAAAGAGGACAAAAGAACATAATTAAACAGGAAACACGAATGAAAAAAAAGCCGGTAAAGAGATGCAAGCCCTGCTAGTTGCATGTGTGTGTGCATGCACACATAAGCTTTTCTTTTCTGTACTCCTGCTCTGTATGGTTGTCTATTTATATGTAATATATCATTGTAGGGAATGATAGCATTGTTTGTTATTAAGGTTACCCCTTTATTTACAAGATCCTGTTTCAGTCATTTACTGACTCTTCAGGAAGAGCTATATTCTATGCCAAGTGTCTGCTTCAGGCTGTCCATTTTAATTTGCTTGGTGGGTTTTTGTTTTAGCATTAGTAAGAAACAGGTTTGGACTATTGTCTGAAGTATCAGTAGTCATTTAAGACACTATTTTGGTTCTGTTGTTTTTCCCCACAGAATTTTTTTCATTCTGTGCATAGGGTGGGCAGTAATCCAGGACAATCTGGTGATGGAGACCTTCTGTTGCATCAAGGACCCTACCTTATGTTGCAGTACTTGGAAGCCATGTCATAAATTAAGGAGGGGTGGGCATGTATAGAGGAGAATTGGTCTGACAGTTGATGAATGTTCCCACAAAGAACCGAATCCTCCTGTCCCTCATGACACACAGTTCCTGTAGGAAAATATGGTAGGCAATTTTTTAAACCAAATATGTCCCTGGTAATCTCTTATCATATCTCATGCTTTCTTGATACCTACCCGTGATGTGTTGCAGCCTGCTTTACAGAAGTGCTGAGGATAACTGATATCTGCATCTGAAGACTCCAAAGGAATCCAGAATGTGCAGTAACTCTGGAACCTGAAAATCAGGAGCTATCTCATGTTGGAAACCCCAAATTACCACACAAATACCTTAAATTTGACCTTAAATTTTCCGTGTTTCAGTTCTCCCATTCACTCACATAGTATATTGATTCCATCTTACCTTATAAATCCCATGAAAACAAGCACATGAATATTTTTGAAACACTATCACATAATGTAATGATACTAACTTTATAATTGCCAATGAGAAAAAAAGTAATCCTTCAGAAGAGGATTTTTTAATAGTATCTGGTAAATAAGACTAGAACCACATGCCAGGAAGGAAGATAAGAGAAGACATTAAGTAGCTGTTCTTTGACAGAACATTTGTCCTGAAAGAGATAGGGGTCCCTTGGAAAAAAAGAGTATTCATCATGTGTACGTCTTGGCATGCACTGTATTGTATGGCAGATATTTTACAGGGTCAAATATATGTGGGTTGATTGTATTCTGGATCTTTCTGTGTTTTTAATACTTGACTATGCAACATAATATCACTTCAGTGATTTTTTGTTTGCAGTAGCGTATGTATATACTATATGTGTTTGTGGGTGTATACACACCTACCTCTAAGATAAAGGAATTATGGAGATCTTATAACATGGAATACACAACTTTTGCACAGATACGTATTTTACTTATTTGGGGGATTACATTATTAATAGTATTTGTTTAAATCTAACCAACTTAAGGAAACCGTGACAAGTATGTGTATAACTATGGAAAAAAACCCAATGAAACGAGAATGCCAAATGATGAGCAGAACATAAAAAAATCAGTGAGATTGGCTTAAAAAGTCATTATTTTGTAAAGGATAAGCCTTTGGGTTGTTTCTTTTTACTCTTGTAATATCTAGTTTATATTTTCAAACTGTTTTTCTTCCAAACACGGGGGCTAAAAAAATGTATATTGAGAAATGAAACCTGATATTCTCAGGTATTTGTGACTCACTGAGAGTAATGCCTTTGGAGAAATACCAGCTAACACATGATAATGTTGTGACAATTGACAACCTGGGAATTGCATATTTTTAATTGTTCTTGGGAGCTGGTGTGGGAGGCCACCAAACCGAACAATTCATTTCCGTAGTTTGGGCTAAAAAATCAGAATCTGGTTGACAACAGAAAGAGGGTGTTGTCTTTTGTGAACCAAGTACTGTGGCTACATACAGTGCTCAGCTGGTTGGCTCTTTGATAAAGATAGTTCATTGCAGCCTGTAGTGGCCTAAATCCTGGAAGAAACCTACTTACTTTTTGGTGGCCACTCTCTTGTCCTTCAGCAGGGATTGATAGGGAGACCAGCAGTGCTGAAAAAAAGGATACCTGCAGCCTGAGCTTCAGCTCCCAAGCATTCTTCACATGAGTTGTCACATACTATATTGCCGCAGATCAGACCTATGGGAGGCAGGAGGAAGAAGGAGCGTAACACTCATCACACCCAGCAAGCAGAGGGTGCACAATGGTGCACTTACAGAATGTGCTTTCAAATCCTTAATTGTGTGTTCCCTTATTTTTTCTGAACAACCTGTTCAGTGCATTTGTCTAGAGACAGCAGTGCCCCTGACCTTCTACGCAGCATGGCCAGTAGCATAGGTTTTGACCCAATCTGTCAATCTGAGAACATTTTAGCTATTAAATAACATTGCGTTTTTGTTAGCCGGTTACACAGAGTCGGAAAAATCCATATACACCATGATACACAGATATTTGTCTCCTGCATTAGCTATATTCTCAGGATATAAAAAAATTGAGCCTTAACAGGACTTTTGTATTTGAAGGCTTAGGTTGTGATATACATTTATAATTTTCTTTTGTTTTTGACATACATCTGTGCCTGAGCTGTTATTTCTGTTGATGGTGTGATCTCTTCACCAGGGAGATGAGCTGGTACTTTTTTCATGTAAATAAGCAGAAAGGTTAGGAAGATTGCTACTTCTGCACTACATTACCTGTACAGATTTCCTTGGAAGAGGTTTAGAGACTCCACGTAACCTAAGTGGGCAGATAAGAACTACACAAACTCCCAAGATGCTAAAGTTAGGCCTTTGACTATCTTGCAGCTTTTCTTTCTGTGTTATTGCTGGCAGTAGCTGAAGCGTCAAAGAACATTTCTATTTTGTTAAGGACACAGGGCAGGTGCCCTGCCCTGCCTTAGCCTTTTTCCCCATATGGGAAAATTGCTGCAATGAACTTTGATTTTTCTCTATATTCAAAATTCTGATGCTGCTTTCCAGAAATGCAAGTACCCTGAATAGTAATCTGGAGAGAGAAATCACTTAAAGATTGTCTTTAAAAAACTTTCTAAAAAGTAAGGGAACAGGGTAAGATCTATTCAGTAGGGTGACTCTGAAGAAATTAACTGTGATATGCATGAATTTATGAAATTAATATGTTTATAAAAAGAGTCATATGAACATGTGAGAATTAAACCAGAGGACACAGAGGAAAATTATGTATTACTTAGAGCAGAGACAATAAGACATTTTTCTTCCATTCAGCACCCAAACCATTTTTCTCTGAAATTTGTCTAATCTTAATACAACACATCACTTAGGATAAATCAGGCATCTTACCTTCTTTAATATCGGTTTTATAATGGAGCATTAAATAAAGCCACTGAAGCGGATTCAGTTTTGATAGCAGACGATGTTGTGTGTTTCTTGCTCACTAAGGACGTAGTGAGAATTTAAAAGGCTTTTGTCTATCAGAAGTCCCAATTAGTATTTTCTGTTATGTTCTGTGTGTCTCCTGGGTTTTCGTAATGTGGCTCAGTGACGATCAGGCACCTGGAGAAAATAAACTATATGAAAATAAAATGTGCAGTTATCTGTCAATTAGATGTAATTCTTTACAAATTGATAGCCATCTTGTATATGATTTTGTCTACTACTGCTAGTAATAGAGTACCAGAAAAGATCTTTCCATAAACTGAGAACCATATGTCTTCTTTAGTTGAAATAATTATTTTTCTATCATTAGCTGATTTTTAAATGAAATTCATCCAGTACAGATTCTTTTTATCAAACAATATATTTCTTTTTTATTTATGAAAAAATCTATTTCGTCCTTCTTTTAGGACCTGTTTTAAGCAAGACCTTTTAGGGCTTTTTGTAAATCAGTAGAAGTTGTTACATTGATTTCACTGAATTTTGATCAGTTTCTTTGGACCTTAAGATAATTCCAGTTCTTCAGTGTTTAATTATGAAATATAAAGATACCCAAATCTGTACCACATTTTCCTAGGAAAGGGACAAAAATCTTCCAAGATTCTGCAAAATCTTCTGACATGTCATTCTTATAGTCTAGCCTTTGCAACTGAGGGTTTAATAGGGAAAGGATCATTAGCATGCAGAAACCAATTATAGCAGCCTTGCAACAGTGTAAATATGTTTGTATTAATATCTGTTGTTTATATGTGACTACAGTAAAAATAATACACACTATTATTTTCAAAGATCTCCAATTTCCCCCAAGGCAAAAAAAACAAAACAGAAAACAAGAAAAAACTCATTTTAGCTGATCTCTGTTTCTGGTTATCTTTAGGGTTGATCCTTTTAATTCTACTTACAGACATGTTATTGAGGGAGTTCAGAAGTAGTAAGAAAACAAAACAAAACAAAACACCACACCACTATTTTTTCTTAAAATTAACCAGAATTCTACAGCAAAATGAAAATTTTGCATTGGCAAGAGAGTCCAAGTGAACTGAATGCTGGCTGATGCTGCTTTGTTTAGGTTTCTATCCTGATTTTAAATACAAACTGACTAAGTAGTTGTCAGCATGTATAGACTGACCTGATAATTACCAAAAATAATTAGGTAGCTTACTGCTCAGGTGGCAATGAGTCATAGTGTGTCAGTTTTTTCAGGTAATAATTATGAAGCTCCATGAGAGATCGAGGTGTCAGAAGAACAGATGCTGAAGCAAATGGATAAATGAAAGAGTAACAAGTCTCTAAGACCAGATGGTATATATCTAAGATTCAGAAAGTGTTTAAGAATGAAGCAGCTGAACCGTTGACAAAAATAGGCACTCTCATTAAAATTAGTTACTATGCTAGAAAAGTAAAGCAAATGTACCTAAGTTAAAAACAGGTTGCAGCAGGAGCCCTGCAGTTAATGATCTATCAGTACTTCCCCAGAACTAGTAAAATCAGCTGGGAAAAAAGTTAACTCACCTCAATGAACATGGTAGGACAGAAACAAACAAGCAGGATTTCTGTTTAAAAAAAAAAAGTTCCTCCCTGATTAAGAGGTCTGGATTCATGGATATAAGTGTTAATCTGGTTTAGGGCCAGGATCAGCCTCAGGACCTGTTCAGCACCAAAGATGCAGCTGATAACACAGGAATTACCTTACTGGCTGTGGAGAAACCACAGAACCCAAAATCTTTTCCAGCTTGTTGGATCCAAACAGATGGCCCCAGTAAAGATCAAACACATCTGGGGAGATTTGTTTGGCCAGCTTCTTTTCTTGGTGAACCAGAGCACTGAGGCACAGTGTGACAATGCAAATGCCATATGGCCACCTGTAGCTGAAAGTCAGTGCACCCAATTGTCCTATTTCTGACAGTGAATGACCAGTAGCTGATGTCTGGGAAAACACTGGGCAAGGCAGGGACAGGAGGTGGGCAAGTACAGGGTGGTATTCTCCCAATTTCCAGTAATCTGACATTTAGGGACTTCCTAATCCAGAAGTTTTATGCATATCGTAGTAGTAATAGCCATGCATGGGCTTTAGTTTCATCATGATTTTTTTCTAATTGACTAAATTAAATGAATCTGTTCATAGTTCCAGCCTCTTAACAGTTCCACAGTTTAATTACGTGTGGTGTGAAAATATACCTTCTCCTCTAAGTTTGTTGCTTGATAATTTAATTTTGGTATTCTAGTTGTGTTAGGAGAAACAATAAATAGTAGCTTTCTTTTCTTTACCTTAGTCCTATTCATGATTCTGTACATCTAGATCATTTTTTATCCTCAGTCATCTTTTTTTCAAAATTAAGAGTCCTTGCCTATTTAACTTCTTGAAGAGTAGTTGTTCCCTACCTTTGCTCAGCCATCTCTGTGCCTTTTCTTGTTCTGCAGCACGTCATTTACAGCATGAGGTGCCTAGAGTTGTATGCAGTATTAAAAATGTGGGTGCATAGTAATCATTTTACAGTGGCAAAATAGTTTTCTGTTTCCTGTTCATTTCCCAGCAAAGCTGTTGACCTTTGAATTGTCCTAGACCATTTGGTCTGGTCTGGTCTGCCCTTACCAGGTCTGCTGCCAGCACACATCTTGCAGGGCAGCAGAGCAGAACCAGCACCCTGCAGCTCATGCTACACCCATGCACCCTGGAGAGATGCTGTGTCTCTCCAGAGACTTAAGGGAACAGGGGGGCTTTCAAACTGCCCGTTCCACTGGTGGCATAACTCGCAGAAGGAACATCTTTAAGGACCAAAGAGGGATCCTATGCTGGATTGTCGCTTGGAAAGCTTATGTACAAGAGCACCAGTGCAGCCAAAAGCATCTTGCTCAAGCGATGCTAAGTGAAAAGAGCCACCTGCAGATATAACCAGCATGGCTACAGCAGCCATGCTTGTTTGTCAGCTTTCTGAGACGTGTTTCTCTGTGCCTGGAGATCCTTCTCTGACATTGCTGACTGAACAACGCCTGCAGAACAGAGGCTGTAATTCTCAGGCTGTAATTTCCACAGCAACCAGGCACAAGAGGGCCTGGTAAGAAAAAAGGGCAATTGCGTACTTTGATGGCCAGCACCTCCATCTCCAGCTCTGGCCTGCAATGCCATTGTGTAGCAGAGAAGCAAGATGGAACACATAGCACATGCAGATCCATCTCTTGTCTGTGCCAGGCAATTGCTAATCCAGTCTGTGAGTATGTCAGATGTGGTTCACATCGGAGTTGTCCCAGCTGTGTCCTGGCCACATGTAAAACACTGCATTCGCAAGGACCCGCTCTCAGCCAGGCCCATCTGTTTGTCATTCCTGAGAAGAGTAAAATGCTGTGACAATCCATTGGGTCACACTGGACTTTCTCTGCTATTAGAGGAGCACTGTTACTTATATTGTTTTTAGGAGACAATAGCCAGCTAAGTTTATCCTGGCATTACCTATCAAAAATTAATTCTTTACCACTGGCCTCTGACAGCATATATCTACCTCCTGATCAGATGCCAAGTTTCAAAATTTCCTGGCTGGGTTAAGAACAGAGGGTCATTTCTAATGACAGATCTGGGTGGTTTGACAGAAAACACTGTACACTTGGGAGCCCCTGAGGGCAGCTGCTGCAAAGAAAGGAGGGGAGGGAGTATTTTTTGGCAATGGCCTAAACATGAGGACAAAGTTCTTTTGTCCTCAATAAACTGTGTATATTTTGGGTATTTTGCATGTTTAGGTAGATAAACTGTTGATTGCGACTAGGTATTTTCTGACAAGGTATCCGAGGGGAAGCATCTTAGCTTTTCCATATGTAGATTCAAGAAGGACCCATCCTGTGCATTCCTGGCAGCTTATTCAATGTCCTGGGAACTAATGGGCTCTGATAATTTTGGGCCAGTGTTCTGTGCTTTCTTTGGGGAAGGGGCATCTGGGGTCATTAAAGACCAAAGGCGTGCTACAGATCTCACCAGTTGCTGGGCTTCCTGCTGCAAAAAGTAATTCAGGCCAAATATGCCTACTCTTTAGGCAGCCAGCTTCAGGATCAACAAACCACCTCCCCACCCACCATGGGAGATTATCAAGGTTGGGGCAACGACTTGTGAGGTAGGTGTTACATACCACAGGGTTCCTCAGGCACCACTGAATATGGAGTGCTCTGCTGGTGGCATGGGGTCTGCATTAAAGTGAAAACACAGATGGTATTGGAAGGGAGATGAAGAGCGTGGAGTAAGGATGGCTTGGGAGCTGGATGCTGGCCTAAATGGATTACGTGTCTGATCTTTGTGTCAGTTCCTAGGTTCTCAAATAATATAACCTCAGAATACACTTTTAGTCAAAAACAACTGTGGTGAGTCAGTGGTGGATTTTCCATATAGGTTAGTTTGTACTGAAATTCTAGGAAGTTAAAGTCCATACAAGAAAATTAAGTAATTTCTGAAGTCTAGTCCATGTAGATGTACACACTTAAATTTTTAAGATGTTTATGCCATTATAACACAAGGCCCATAAAATGGCATCATTCCTTCTGCTGAGTTTGATGTCTTATTGTTTCCTGAGAGGCAGTGAAACAGAGTCAAAAGGCTCTGAGGCTAATACAGCCACCATCCCTGTAATAGCAGAACTGCTTGAACTTCTTTTCTTATCTGATCAGCCTGTTTCAGTACGTCCCATTTCAGTATCTATTAATTTTGAATTTCTTATCTGTTAAGTTGCATGTATAATGTAATAGTCCCTGTGATAACAACAGTATACTAGGTGTCAATCAAAAGATACAGGAAATGTGAATATGTTCAAAGTCTCATTTTTTAAGAAAATACCTATACTGAAAAAAGATCACAAAATATATAAAAATAAACTGTCCAGACAAAAGCTATCCATCTAAATACTCAGCTAAGACATTCTAAGTAATTTTTTTTAACGTCAGTCTTATAAGATGGCCTTTTTGTGTTCCTTGACTTTTTCTGTGGTTTGGATGAAGATGCTGTGAACTCAAGGCAAAATTAGCAAGTTGGTTCTTGTCTGCAGAAGCTGCATCCCTAGATACACTATTGGGTACCTTGTAAAGCTACTTGCAGTCTAGCCAGCATTCGTGTGGCCCTGATGCTAGACGAGGTTGATCAACTACCAAATTTTTACAAGATGAAAGAACAGTTATTCTGTATAAAACAAATTAGTGATTGAAAATAGGAGTGAGTCACGGAAAAGCTCTCAGAAAAAAGGTACAGTGAAATAAAATGGAATATTAAAGCATTTACTTATGTTAGTTTCTGACTATTTTTCTCCGTAAAAACGCCTGCACTAGAGATAGCAAACATTTGCGAGAGATAGTAGTAATGCTATGCCACCAAAAGCAACGAGGGCTACTGTAGTATTTAAACCACCTCATTTTTATGAGTGTATGTGCAGGAGTAGTTATCAGGGGAAAACAAAATGCAACAGTAGGTGGAATGGGTCAGGCAGGCCTGACAGCTCTTGCCAGACTCCACTTCCTGACTTACCAGTTTGTATCGTTAGGATATACGGGATTAAGGTCTGTGGGATTCAGGGCTTCCTGTCCAAATAAGAGAACTCATTCTTCTGAAAGCAATCTGGTAAGCCAGGTGTAAGTATGAGGACTCCCTGTGCTTGGGGTCATCAACAAAATAGTTGATACTTCCATTAAACTTCTGACTTGATGCCTCACAAACTCATGACCTGATACCAGATTGCTGAACGACTGTCCATAGGGAACATTACTAGCCTTATTTTTACCTTTATACCATCCTGATCTTGCCCCCTTAGAGCTTCCCAACTAATGTGAGCTTTTGCATGACCTTGCATATTGACAAAATCTACTTACTCACGTTTCCCTGACACTCAGCCAAAAAGATTCCATATGTTGTTTTTATCCGACGAGTTTTTATCTGTAAGAATCTGACCAGCCTATGCAGTAACAAGGCTACTGGAAACAGCTTCTATAGAAAGAGAGGAAGAAACAGAAAGGTAAGCAGGAGATGATCACAAGAAAACAACGGGGGGTTTGTACATGGAAGACAAGCATCTGCAGCTTCTTCACTAAACGACAGGTTCAAGGCAACTATGCAACTGCAGAAGTCAGGAAGCCTTGTGTGATTGTATAGCGAGAGCACGCTGGAACACTACAGCCCTTCCTCTCTGAATATCCCTGTCAGTGTCATCTCAAACTGTAAGGTTTTGTTCTTTTTGGAACAGCAAAGGAAAAAAAACCAAAGATACATCTGTTTAAGATGTATTTGCATAGGTCCGAGATTCTCAGGTTTTAGAAGTAAATGTGTCTTTTGAAGTATTGACCCTGTTTAGAAAGGAGACTGGCTTTGACAGAAAGAATCAAAGTGGGCACATAAAGTCTTTCCTAAAGGGTGGTTTTTTTTGCTGTGTGCCGGTGGCCTTCTGACATTGTGCCAAGAGGTCTGTTGTTTCTACAGTACTCCTAGTTACGTTTTTTTCTTTTGCACAGAAGGAGTAAGTCTCAAGCTGCAATAAGTTTAGAGTTGTAGGCTTGTTAGAAAATCGAGGATTATTGTAATTTATTTTATGCATATGTAATTAATTTATGCATATGGTTTCTAATTTAATTTCTATTACTATTTTAAAAGTACTTATTGTATCAAGTCATATCTAGTGAATGGCAATTTGGCACATATTGCAACATAGTTTCATAAGACATTTTAAAAGTAACATGGCATACCATTGCCACATGTGTACATTGATTCTTGAAGTATATGTCTAAAGTTGAAGTTAAATGTTCATGTATGTCAGTGGAATGTGCACATGCTCGGTACCATGAAAAATTGAGTTGTTTGTCCTAGGGAATTAAATATTTGTGTAGTCACATTTGAAATTTGTCCTGGTTCCGGCTGGGACAGAGTTAACTTTCTCCCCAGTAGCTGGGGGGGTGCTGTGTTTTGGGTTTGGTATGAGAGGAGCGTTGATGGCCCATTGATGCTTTGGCTGTTGCTGGGTGATGCTCGCACGGGGCGGGGGGAGCACAGCCGGGGTGGTGGACCCAGCTGGCCAATGGGGTATTCTATACCATGTGACATCATGCTCAGTATAAAAACCAGGTGGGGGGCGGGGGAGGCTCGCCCCCCCGTTCGTGACACGCGGTCGGTGGTCGGTGAGCAGTTGCATTGTGCATCGCCTGCTTTGTATATTCTGTTATTGTTGTTGTCCTCACTGTTACTATTACTGTTCTATTTTGGTTTATTTCAATTATTAAACTGTTTTATCTCAACCCGGGGGTTTTCCTACTTGTGCCCTCCCGATTCTCTCCCCCATCCCACCGGAGGGGGGGTGCGTGAGTGGCTGCGTGGGGTTAAACCATGACAAATTTTTGCCCCAAATGCATCATTCTGCATATCATGTGTAACTGTATAGTATTAAAATAGTGGGCTTTCCCCAGAAAAACTTAACATGGCACTGAGCAGAAAGGGGAGGTAGGAAAAAAGACTAGGGAGACCTTCCTAACTCTATTGCAGACCCTGATGTGACACGAGTGGAAGAAATTACAAGTATTTGAGGTAAAGCACTCATGTCTTTGCACAATAAAATGAAATAATAAGTGGGAACTTGTGATGTATTGGGCGCATGCAAGGTAGAAGAGGCTATTACAGAGAAATAAAGTCTGGGTGTGCTCTTTGATAACAATAGCCTCTCTCCATAGTCTGTAAAATCTGGTGTGAAGGTAAATTTCTTACCTATGCATTTTCTTCTTCCCCAGATTGTGGGAACCCCTGTTTTTTATATATATAATAGATTAGTCCTCTTACTATAAATGGTTGCTACAGTTTCAAAGCTAAGTGTGTGACTATACAGGCAGATGAGATGCCTGTAGGATGGAAGAGAATTAGTGTTATATTAGCAGAAAACTGAAGAGAGTAATATGAGAGGGAGGTGAGTAAGGAAAGTATAAGAGAAGATAGAGTGCACAATGTTAAATTGTAGTACTGGGACTGGTCATTGGGTGCCCTGCACCTGTGTCTTTTGATGAATTCCAGTGGTATTTCCTGAATAATTTATTTGAGCAATGAGACTTTGCAGTGCATGTTCAGCTCTACTGTTGGTTAAGTGTCATTAAATACATGTTCTGCAGTAAGCCTGCTAGGCAGTAACATAAGTCAGTACAAGGGAAAATGATACATATTTTTTTTTTTTTTCTTGGTAGCTTGTTTCTAGGAGGTTTCAGTTCAGCATAGTGAGGAGAGGTGATAGGAAGGCAGGTTTGAGATCTCAAGGAGTGCAACCAAGTGCAGCTGCCCCAAAGGCTTTTACAGAGTTGCCTGTACGCTGCTGGCTCTCTGCATTTAGGAGTAATGGGATTCCTGGCTATAGTGTAGCTAAGAACATGTTCATTACTGAATAGACAAACTAACTGCCTGATAAACAATTTCATGACGAATTTCATACCTAAATACTGAGCACTTCAAAAATGAAGCATCTTACCTTTATCTGTATGGGATATTGGGCTACAAAAGCATATGCTAATAAAAAATGGAGGTGGGACAAAAGCCACAGCTTTGGCTGAGAAGCAGAGCAGCTCTAGGAGGAGTGAGATTCCACCCTCTTCGTGGGATGCCTGCTGTGCCTCCACCGGGCGGCCAGTGCCTCAAAGACAAATAAAGGGAAGTTCTTGCCATGCCTCCTTTCCTTTGCATCATCCCATATGTGGGCAAGTGAAGAAGGGCAGCACAGCAGCTGCCAACTTGCCTGTGAAGAGGGCTTCCTACGTTGGTGTGAAGCTCTAAGGCAGCACTGGCTGCCTTTCAGGCTCAGAAGATACCAGTGATGCATTGCAAAGAAACTGTACCTACGGTTCTGTAGGGCTCGGGTCAAGGCTTTTTGATTAGTCACTGGGGAACAAGAGACAGCTAGACACTATTTAACATTATTTGGTTTGAGTAACCCTTTCTGCTTACTGACAGAGTTGGCATGGAAACTGAATCAGCACTCATTTTTTAAAAGGATAGTCCATTCAGAGTGAGGTTAGTCATCACCGGGCAAACCAAAGAGACTCGGGAAGCAGCTGCTAACACTTATACCTTGCTCGTCAATAGACTGAATACTCAAAATAGTAGCAGTCATATTACCCCAACTTTTATGGGAATAAATGTGCATCTATTAGAATTATATTATGTGGTTTGGGTGGGTTTTTTTTTTTAAAGAGGGAAGAGTTATTTAATTATCTGAAATCAAACAACAAAACATTCTTATTTCTAGATGATGCCTTATGTTTTTATGGATCAGTTGAATTTAAACAGTTAACACAGTTCATATAAACAATGGTGCTTTTAACATTGTGGTGAAAAATGGCATAATACTTAAAAGGCTATAAGCTTAGCACTAGGGATCTGTGAATGTATAGCCAAGATGGAAGCCTACACAGCATGCAGAAAATGGCATTTTCGATTACTTTCCCTTTATTGATGAAAAAATTCAAGATGTGCTTATTTCCATCATATTTTTTCTCACACACAAGGATAGAAGAAAAGAAACGGCTGCTGGTTTTCTGCACCAACTAGGCTGAGAAAATATTGATGGCTAAATTGCTGTTCAGTGGCATTTCATAAAGTGCCTGCTGGCATCCTGTTGTCAGATGTAGAATGATAAATGTATATTTAAAATTGAAAAGTTTAATTTCATCTATAACCTTTGACTGCTGGCTTTTTGTATCCTCTGAATACAGACCATACATTCTTCATTGATACAGGATCTTGTTTACTTTACAGTAACTATTTACATTCAAGGCTATAATGCTGTTACCAAATTGATAAGGACACTGATTTCTCTTTTTTTTTGTGTTTACCAAGCAGACAATCTAAGTGATGCCCTGAAAAAGCTGAAGATAACAACCACTGACAGCACAGCAGATAGCTTGGAGGGATGCTTGGACTGTCTCCTTCAAGCTCTGGCACAAAACAGTGAGTTGTATAGACCTTTCACATTTTAAATCATATAATGAGATCAGTGAATTAAAATGGAGGTAGTAAAATGTGGCAGAAAGACTGACTCAAGCAGTAGGCTGCTGGATTGGCTGTTTTGGGTTTCGTTTTTTTTTAACCCATATATCTGTAACATTCAGGTAGCATCAAAGACAGTGACAGTAAATACCTGGATATTTGGAACAGCTATAGTCCAGACCTTTTTCCAATATGATGAAGTAGCACAATTACTTTTCCAATTGATCACTCAAGAAACAAAGAACAGAAATGGACAAATAAGCCTGATAGGATGGGGAGAGGGATGGGAGCAGCTTGCTAATTCTGGTTAAAAGAGCACAGTTTCCTATTTGTAATGTATTTTTCCTCATACTTATGATCACATATTTCTTATTTCCAGTAGTTTCAATTAGCAGAAATAGGCTGGATATCCAAAGATGTTCCAAATTTGACATGTGGTATGATAACAAAAATAACTTAAGAATGGAACAAGATGTCTTTTTCACCAAAAGCTGTAGAATATGTGTCCCTACTTGCAGTAGGCAGAAAGGTATGGCAAATGGAGATGACAGCTTATAAGACTTTTCCGAGTTTAACCTTCTTAGCGCTTCAGGTATTGGCAGAAGAAAAATCCGTGTACAATTTCAGGTCGAAAAACTTGTCAGTATAGATACAAGCCATGATTAGAAATTCTTTATTTAAAAAAAAGTGTTAGTCCTTTGTAAATATTAATACACTCAAAAGTACATAATATTAATAAGTCTTCTTTCTTTCCCGTAATGGTATTCTATAAATCACAGCCTTTTGGCTTAGTTGGTGTAAAATACTTCATGAGGTTTTTCACAATAGAATATAAGCACCATCCATATCAAATCAAATATGGATTACAACAGTCTCTGCATTTAATGGTAGTGGGTTTTTAATTCTGATTATTTTGCAAGGAGATGTCAGCCAGGAAGTAATACTTGGTTTTTAGATCAACCCATTTTTTGAAGATGCTGAATCATTTTTCTTACGGGTTTGTTTATAAGGTATATCCAATACTTTAATCCAACTTCCAGTTGCATTTGGTATTTCCAGTCCTTTTAAGCCTAATACTTAAATGATAAGTACTAAAAAGAAGATGGTATGAAAAGTGACAAAGTACTTAGTGTAAATAACAGAATTTACCATTTTGCCTATGAAGGTCACATAGCTATGTCACAGAACAAGTTTGGCAGATGCAAAATAATTTTGACTAATGTACGGCAAACTTACTGATGCTTCCTTGCAACCAGGTTACTCTCTTCCATCTCAGTCTAGGGCTTTGCTCTTCCTTCCAAAATCTTTTCTCTTCTAGTCTTGTAGCTGCGAGATCAGATAAGCAGATTATTAGGATTTTGACCTCTCTCTTTTGGGTAGGTTTAAAAAATTTAGCTATAATCCCTCCACCATTTACCATGTTCTTTGCTTCTAAGTCAGTAACATGAATATAATACTGCTGAGCTGCCATATAATATACATCTCCACATATTTTCAGTTGCCCAAGATTGAGGGCAACTAAAACAACTTACTGAAAATTAGATGGGTTAGATGGGACAGTTTTTTCAACAGCTGGCTGCTTATTTAGGAGCCTGTATGTCAATTCCCTTTCAAGTGAATTAGACACTTCCGATACCTAAGTTTTGCTGAGTCTCTTTTGCTGGACAACAGGCTTTAGTTCTCAAGATAGTCTGATGATTTGGAAAAAAAAAAATCCTCACAGAAAACAGATTTCTGCTTTGGAATAAATTTGTGAGAACAGCAGTACATTCAAAAGACTTCAGAGATTATGAGGTAAATTGCATATAATCGATTGATTCAACACACAGATCTAGAATCAGCTTTCTAAATGCAGCAGTCTCTGAGTTATTATTGAGCTACCAATATATTATGACTGTCCTTCCTTTGACCAAACAACCAATGAATGGCCTTTCTCATAGTTCTCATCCATCCAGTTGACATCTTAATATGGATTTGATTGATTGATTGATTGATTTTTAGTTAATGTGTATTATCATATATATGATATATACATGATATCATATAGATATGGAATACACACCGCACCTCTTTGTGTATAAATTATTATAGAATAATAATTAGAAATCAGATTGTTTATATAAAACTACATGTTAATTGTAACACAGAAATAATTTAAATGAGATTTCTCAAATAATTATTCTGTTCTCCTTTAGTATATTCCCATGTGTATGATTATATTAATGAAGTATACATTCTGATTATAGTTCAGTAAATCATCATATTAGAGTAACACTAGAAAAATAAGCCATGCAAGGAATAGAGTTTATTTTAAGATAATTTTATAGGACACTGATTTCATTGGGAGTTCGTGGTGGTATCGTAAGTTACAGAACTTAGTTTTATTCACTTCATTAAGACTTGGAGATAAAAATATTATTTTATCTTATATAAAATTTAGTGTATTACTAATACACTAATGCAACCCACTCCCATTAACTGCCAGCCAAAAACGGTGTATTAACCCAGTGTTAGTACAACAACTGAGATTTTTAACAAAGGAAATAATCATTTCCACAACTTCAATTTGGGCATATTGCATGTACATATGAATGTTTCAGAGAGCATTACACTTTTAATTGCTAACTGCATGCATGCAGCATAGGGTTGTGGTTGCTGCGGAAACATAAGTTAAATTCCTTAGTCTCTAACAATACAGTGACAATTATAGTTCCATTTACTTTGCATACCATCTTTTAACTTTTCATTTTGTTAAAATGTTACAAACTACTTCCTTCCCATATTGTCTACTATATAGAAAGGGATGGCAAAGTTATGATGAATATTGTAGCTTTAATTTCTTTTTATGTTATTTGCTGCTTTTTCTTTTCTTTTTCACACTCCTCCTGACAGCTGATCTTTTGATAATCCCAAACTGGCTGTAGTGCCCTGGAATATGATACCTCCTGTCTGGCTTTACGAGCTATTCTGCCATTTGTCACACCAATCAAATTAAGGTGTATGCACACGCACGTGCTGTACTCCACAAGGGTGAATTAAATAGTTTGCTGAATGTGATAACTGCTGGTAAATATTTGGCAAGCCAAATTCAAATTATTTTAGCTACTATTTGTCTAGAGGGATAGTTGTATAGCCCTTCACATCTGAGACCCAGGTCTGAAAATCCTGCACAGATGGTTTCTTTAGGAGGCATTGTTTGGAGAGACATATATTCCTATTTATGCAGAGATTTTAGTTCTTATCTGTCACCCGCACTTCTGGCTGAGGCCAGTCATAAAGGACTAGCTTGAGGTACTAGGTAAAACTGAGGACTTCAGGATGAAAGAGGCAACAATGACAGAGGAATAAGAGATAAGCGTGCATTAGAAATGCTTTAGAATAATAAGAACATACCTCATTTTGTGTGGACTTCCTTCAGTATTCCCAGTGAAGTCAACTGGCATAGCTGGGAACTTTGCACCCATAAGGCCTGCAGTAATGATACATGCAGTAACATTAGTCTAATTCCCAGCTAATGTAAATCAGCACAGCTCCTTTCACCTCTGTGGATCTACTTCGTTCACGTAAGCTGAGATTCTGTCCACCTTACTTCTGAAAGGAAAACACGAATGCTTTATCTCTCTCCACTCACCAGCATTCACCATCTCTAGATTGCTAAACTTTCTGTAATTTAGATTTTTAAAGGAAGGCTGTAGTGCATGATCCATAAGCAATGTTAGCAGCAAAGAAATTGTCATCTATGCACTGAATGAAGTACTGGCTTCTACTGAATCAGGAGGTGAAATTCATCTCTCACACATGTTTTCTTTTAAAAACTATATTTTAAAACAAATTACTCCATTGTCTGCTCTGTAGAATTTGGATTCTTTCTATATAGACATGGTTTGATGTGTTACTGTCAAGAAAGAATTTTGCTGATCCGGAAGCAGACTGTTTACAGTAATATGAAGTGTAGAATGATCAGAACAATCAGAAAAGGCAAAACCCAAGGAATTACTTTGTCAGAGAATATTATTCTGAGGTTATGCAGCTTTTTTTTTGATTCAGCTTAAAAAAAACCTCTGAGATTAACTGTGCATTGCAAAATGAAATTTAATTTTGTGTTTAATATGTCAGAATTCCTTACACTATAATTTGAGACTTTTTACAAACAGGGGTCATTTTGTCCCCCCTGCAATGTACTAGAGTAATAAAAAGCTTATCTTGTAGCTGCTTTATAATAATGTGTGTAAAGAAGAAAAGAATTGAAGTCTGCAGAAAAATCCACAGGAGGAAACTGGGGGAAGGAGAGCTCTGGTAGGTGAATCTGGATGCATTTTTCTCAGAGAAATGCAGTTATGTCACCTCCCGGTGCTCACTGCAGAAGGGTGAGCGAGTTCCCCCCCCCGGGCTTCAGGCTGCCCTCTGACCAACATACAAATGTTGCATACTTGTCTGTAGCCCACCGCCATCTACCTCGAGGTCTTAGCCATAGTTATGAAAGCTGTATATTTGCTCTGATATTTTTGCTAAGTTTCTGTCATATTTAGCAGCTTTGGAATTCAAGGGTATTTTGTGGGGTTTTTTTTTAATGACAAACTTACGGAGGAACTTTCTCTGAAATCTCATTCCTCCCATATGTACAAATGATACTGAAAGTTATGCTAAAGGTGCAAGGGAGGCATATTTGCTTTCCTGACCAACAGAAATTCTCAGTGCAAATACTGTAGAAAAATGACAGTATTAAACACCAGCTCCAGTGGCATCATTAGACATGGTATATTACTGAATTTTATTGTTTTTTTAATAATAAAGAACAGCCAAATGTTACAAGCTCAAGTTACTTTCTATTTTGGAACCAAAACCTATCTTGTGAAAAAGAAAACAATTATTGGATTCAAGAGTTTTGTTCTAAAAGCACAGTGTTACATGTTTTACTATCTTAATTCAAAGAACGTAGTAGTTAGAACTGAATTAGTTATATGTAGAAAAAGATCTGTGACACAATGGATATAACTTCATCCATTTATGATCTTATTGACTCAGATATTTCCAATTTAAGCCTTCATCAATGGCAGGCTAAACAGAGAAAAATATGATAGCATAACATATGCTTTGCAGCTTGGAATCTATTTTTTAAAAAAAACTTGTCAAAAGAATGAGTAAAGCACTTACGCGCTGGAGAAAAGTATTTTGAAAGATTGTACGCTTACACTTCTGGAAAGAAGTAGTTAATGCTTTATTTTTTTATATCGCACCCAAAGGAAAATACGGGTATGTACTATCGGATCTTGGGAACAATAGGTGAATTGTATTGTATAGGGAAATACAACAGAAGACAATATTGGCCATCATTTTATATCAACAGACATAAGAGCCGTCTCATAAATATGGTGCCTCTTCAAAAAGTGCAGTTATCCTAAGATCTTCAAATAGAGGTCCAGGAGAAAGGATTGCCTGAGAAGAAGAAAACAAGAAGGAAATAGAGGTTTTCTTTTAAACCACAGGCCTTCTGGGACATAATTATTGCAGTAACAAAAAAAAAAAAAAAAATGTTATTGCTAGTCCAGACATGCTGCATTTCAGATACAAGAGGTTATAGCAGACACAAATAACCCCGTTTTGACAGGTGAGAAATCTGAAAATCTGCTGAGAATGTTATTTTTGGCTCTGATACACTCAGTGTAAGAGGCTGAAAATGCGCACTAATCCCAGCCTTCAGCACCTGGCTCTGAAAAATGTCTGATATGTGATTGAAGTGCAAAGGCTAGCAAATGCATTTGAAACATTTTTTTACATATACTTTTTGGGAGGCTAAGCATATGAGTTTACAAGTTTGTGTGTAAAAATGGTTAAGCAACATCACACCAATAAAGATAAGCTTAAGTGAGAGGTCAGGGCCCCAATTTTGAAAGAGATTTAGAAATTTTGGAAAGCTCTTACAGTTCAAAGAAGAAGGTTTAAAATAATGCACTTTACCTTGAAGATGTTGTTGGCTAAGATGCCCTATTTTCTATTTATTGAGCTATGCTGATACCTGGTAACTCCAGCAACCATCAGATGACACATTAAAATTTTAAATTCATGTTTGAAACTGGAAATTTCAGCATTATTCTAAGGCTTCTTTGGCATGTCATTTTTCTCCCCATAATGAAAGCAGTTTCTTTATGCTGTTTTGTTTTGCCTCAAAACATATTTTGGCTATATACTGTAGCCATGTTTTGTTTTGAATATACTCACTGTGTTGTATCAGAGAAAATAACATTATGTTACAAACTTCCTGGGCAACTGCTAGCAAGCCTTTGCCATCACTTCCTGCTGTTTCAGCTTTATGGTGTTCAGATCATGAGCTCAGCCCTCCTACCTAAAGCTTCTGTTCAGGTTTTCTCTTAAAAGTCACCAGTGGGTTTTCTGAAATGCGTTGTTTCCTATTTGATGGCATCACAGAGGAGGATGTGTTAGCATCTGGAGTGCTTAAGAAAAATGTTGGATTTTTGCAGAAACTGCAGATTTCTCACATTCCTTCATCAGTGATGAAACTTTCCATCCAATGCCCTGAATCTTCTGTAGGCACTTGCTTTCAAAGGCATCTAGTTTCCTGTCTTTAATGTTTTGGTGGATTTCCAGTTCTCACAACCATATGTTAAACACAGAGGTTATATTTGAGTTGGAAATTCTTCATTTTATTCTGTTCTTTATAGCTGTGGTTCCATATGTTGTTGAATTTAGTTAGTACTCATGCTCTTCCTATACTTGATGTTCCCTTTTCTGATCTTTGCTGGCCATAGAAGATGGAACAAATCCTCTACTGGAGCAGAAAAATCAGGAAGAATTTAGAGAAAATGTTTTGTAATTGTTAAATTCAGGGCTCAACTAAAAAAAAAAATCTGCTTCTCTGAAATTTTTAAATGTATTATTGTCGCTATTAATGCCTTTGATTTATGAAAAAAATGAGAGCTTTACCTATTTTTATCTATTTCCTTTTTGGACATTTTTGGCAGTTCAGTGTACATACTCTTATTTATTCATTGCAGAGTCAGGTAAGTGGCTATCTGCTTAACTTTGAAAAAGCACATGAGAGTGCCATCTGATTTCAGTGAAATCTTGTACCTCTTTTGTACACACAGGATTAAGCAATAGTCATTTCATCTTTTGTTTCCGTGATCCTCCCACACATTAGTATGAAAGTAAAAGATGTGCTATCCTCCTACCGCAAACATAGAAAAAATTAAGTTGTAGAACCTTTTGTCCTAGCAGAGTTACTCTAAGGTATAAACGTTACCTGAAATCACTTTCATTTTTTCCCATTGGCTAGACATTTTAAGCTTACTCCTTTCTGAAGCATGGAGAAAAAACTCCACATTTCACAGCTTGCTCAAGCAAACCTGTCCTTAAAATCACCAAACTAACCTTTCTCTGTTTTGAAGAGACTGTTTGAGCAGAATAAGAGTAAAATGAGGTGACAATCATTTCATGTGGATTGCGACCAAGTAACAATGCTTTCATGACTGTGAATGCTTGCACAGCATTATAGCTTAAAACAAAACAGTAATTGTCTATAGGCCCTATCCTGACCCTCACAAGTAGGATTACTGTTGTTTCATATAAATAAAAAAAGAGCACTCATCATCCCCGCAGATTTAATACACATTACTAACAAGTAAGCTGTAACAACACAAGCCAGTGCACAAGCACACCAAGGCAGCAAAGCACAAGCAAGGGGGTAGACAATGGTACCAATTGGATCAGTGGCCTATTAAACCGACTGATAACTAGTAGAACTAAGTCCAATGACAAATAGCATTTCCCTGCTCTCTTATTCCTCTTTGATCTTCAGCATCTCCCTTTCTTCTTAGCAACAGTCTCTCTTCCAGGTGGATTTTTGATCCTCCTTGGGTCTGCCCTCCAGTGATCCCTAGTATATGTCACCCACCTGTGATCTTAGAAGGAGAAAGAGGCCACCCATGGATGTATACTCAAACACAGCAGACACATGCCTGCACATTAGTCCTGATATGTAAGTGTCACAGCCTGAACATTCAAACAAGCAACAGACATTTATGCTGTGTATCCATGAAAAGTAAATATGCAGATGAAAGCTAGAACATCCTCCTCCAAAAAGACAAAAACAAGCCAGTATTATTGCTAATTGTCTACTGAAATCTATAGAATGTAGAAATATAGCTACCCATAGTACCTTGTACAACACATTTTCTTTGCATATTGGAGGCATGAACTAGTGTCTATTTAGCAACTGCTAAATCTTGATCCAGCTTCTTTGGACTTCAGTGGTGCAGGGATAATGTATTTAACGTCTACTAAAACCAAGGGAGGGAGAGGGAATAGAAATGAAAAAGGAAGAAATGAAACTAAGTGGATAAGTAACAAGGAACAAAGTAGTGCATAAGATTTCTTAGAGGAAGAAGAGAAATGAGAGAAAGGAGGAACAGATTTAAAGATAAAATTTTTGAAAGAAAACAACAAGATAAATGCAGATACCTAAGCGTCAAGGGATGCCATATCTTCGTAATTCTCACTGCCTTCTACAACAGCTGCTTACACTCAGAATCTCTATTGATTTAGCTCAGTATGTTACTGCAGCACACATGTTCAGAGCACAGAGTAAAATTAGTAAAAGGAATATAAAGAAAGGTCCTGATTCTGCCAACATTTACATATCTTCTTACCTTTAAGGACATAGATTCTTACATTCTGTAGTCCCACTAAGCTCAGGAGGTATATTTGTATGTATAAAGTTGTATACATGGCAAAGCATTTGCATGTTCAGAGCCAAAATATGTACAGCCTCTTTTAGCAATTCCTTTGTTTTGGGTCACCATCAGTCTTGATTCTTATATGACAGTAGGTGTCAAGGAAAGTGTTCTTCCTTCAAAGGTGTATTTCCAGTTTATTTCTTAGTACACTGTCTTTGCTGAGCATCATATAAACCTGTTTTTCTTGACGGGGAGTATAAAGCTATAAAATTAAAGGAAAAAGCATGACATAAGCATTTAGCTTTTGCCATTGAATTATGTTTTACAACATCTATATTAGTAGAAATTAATATAACCTTTAACATAATTGGGAATATTTTGCATGACCAAAAATCATTTTGATTGGCTTGTACGCATAAAATCAAGTCTTATGCACACATAAATGGTGATAATGGATTACAGAGGAAAAAATTTTTGACAGGAGGGTTTTCATATAGAGACAGTTTTGGTGAGAAAATGAAGATAGTACATAAAACCCTGAGGAAGGTTTTATATTCTGCTGCTAGGGAAGGCTTAGGCCTGCTTTTGCACTAGCAAGGATGGAAACCATCTTAATACAGATGCAGTTTCTACTGGCTAAAATATTCTTTTGCTACAATACCTTACCACCATGTCCCTTAGAAAGTAACACTACCAACAGAACACACTTCTATTGTTTTTGTAGCTTTTGGCAGTATAGCTGCATCAGCAGTAAGGGTTTGCTGGTAGGAGGTCGTCAAACCAAAAACCCGCATCTTAGACCAGTGTACTCATACAAGCAAGAATTTCTAGTCTGCCTCTGATGCAGATAATCTCTTGTAGCAGAGCCAGAGGTTCAAACTGAATTGGGCCAGCTTAGCCAGTTAGGCTCATTGCAGTCCATTAAGTTTACCTGAGAAGATTTCTAATCAAATGCCTTTCTGAAAGTTGGGGATCCTGAAGGATATTTTTTAAGAGGGAGTTTTGGCTCAAATACTGTGTTATAAAGCGTTCCTTCTTTTTGCTGAAGAAGGATGTTTGTTGCATCTTAGCTTATGAAGCTGTTGCCTTTTCATGGCACTGTATACACGTAATCCAGAAATGTTTCATCATAAGTGCTGTATATAATATATTATTACAATATACTTATTTAATTGGAACATACTAAATCAAGGTGACTGCTTTTTATTGGACTATCTCCCAGTAAACTGGCATACCCTAATGATACTGAATGGTAATCACTGCTGCTTAGTGGGATTATATTTTACATAAATTCCTCTTAATAGTGATGTATTTAGTTAGTGCCAGATAGTTAAATGATGTTTATCCAAGTGTTAAATTCCAAGTGCTATTCATTGAATACGCAATGTGCCAAATAAAGATTAAATATATTTTTTTCTTCGCAGAAGGCATCAGTGAATAGCAATTCCAGATAATAGAATTAACAAATTTCTTTTTAGATTGCATTTTTGAAATGCAATACAGAAGCAAAGGAAAAGGTCTGCCTTTTGAAATGCAATACAGAAGCAAAGGAAAAGGCCTGCTTTTTACAAAAAATTGTATTTAGAGATCATGTAATTTCAGGTCTGAAATTTCATTCTTAGTTTTGTCACAGTCCCTTATGATTTACAAACGTGATCTTTTTTAGATTAGCTTTTCCTTAAGCTACTTTTGCAGCAAAACTTTTTTAAAACATCAGTAGCTAAAAAATTCCTCTGTATGTAGATGTACTCTTCCAATAAGCACCGTGCAGAATTTTACAGCAGGCATTTGAGCTTGCTTGAGAGCACTCTCAAAAGATTGCTTGAAAGGAATATGAAACATTTCCTGCATATATGATGCTCAGCTTTCAAATCTGATTTGATTTTTAAACTAAATTGAATTTGGAAAAAGGATTTTACACTATGGGCCTAGTATCTCTGTTACACAGATTGAAAAACTAAAGCATGAGGATACTTAAGGCTTTACCCAGGGTCCCGTAATAAGTCCAGCTAGTACAAGTAACAGAGGAGGCAGATTAAAATGTCCACACAGGCTGAGTATAAAACATGAAGATGCTAGTGGATGACATTTGTACTAAGATGCCAGACAACGAACTTGGCAGCTAAGGCACTAATATCAAACTCTTTCAGCGATTGTGCTACTGAAGTGGTTACCTCCTGCAGAGGGTGAGTCAGAAAGGGGGAGCAGGGGAACTAACAGCTCAGATAAATCCACCAACCTATGCGTCAGGGCTCTAAACTAGATCCAGTTCAGGAACTCGGGGGTTCCAAGCTGCCTAACTTTAATATTCTGCCTTGTGCTGTGACATAGCCGTGGAAGTATTGATGTGCATATTTCTTCATTGAAGGCAAAGCTGGCATATGTTTTTATTAAATTACTTCATTGGTACCTGCAACAGGCTATTCAAGGGGTGGGTCTCATCCTGAAATTCACTTTTATTCTTTGGATATAGCTTTTGGAGAATTTAATCAGTGGGAATCATGCAGCTAGTTGGTTAACGAATCTGTCTCTCCATCTGTCCTTCCTTCCTTGTTAGAGCTGAGATTTTAATTACAAACATCTGTGCACTATCTCGGTTTCTTCATTAAAAATAGGAATTGAAGTTGCCCTGTTGTTGCTGGCAGAGACAGAACAGAGCAAACACCATGATGGAAACATTTGCACAGCTAAGGGAGAATCCTCCCTCCCTGCCTCTTAGGCGTCTAGTTTGAAGGATAGGTGAGCAAGCAGATTGTATTTGTGGGGATTTCCCCATGTGAGGAGGAGCATGCCAAAAGGAAGTTATATTTATACATTTATTTCTATATATAAATTATTATTAGAGGATTTTTTTTTCTGTAAAAACAACTCGTGATAAATGGAACAGTCTTTTTGGCGAAGGTATGTTAAGCAAAAGCCTTCTTATCAGTGGTGCATTCTTTGTAGCATGAGAGCACATCATATGTTTCACTGCAGTTCTTTACAACCCACTTTTTGTGCTCTTGTAGTCAGACTAAAATCTCCATTTTGTGGTTTGGAAAATACAGTAGGAGGCTATGAGAGAGAGACAATGCTTCTTGAGGGAGGCCATATATGGAGAGAGCATCAATACTTGCTCTTGGTCACATGAACCTTTTTTACTGTGGTGGTTAGGAGGGTGTGCCAGTTAGAAAGATATCCCTTGCTCCCTTCATTCTCCTCCCTTCTGCCTTCTGAAAGAGCAGAGGGAAGGTTCCTTTCATGATATACTTGGCTTATCATTATTTATTCATGTGTTCATCTTTCTCTTTCTGATGAGAGTACATGTAGGAGGGACATTATAAAGCCAAGGTAATTTTCTGCAGTAGTTTCAGGAGGTTTATAAAACATCTTTGCAGCTAGAAATACATACATTTTTCAAAAGAGTACATTGCAAACACAGTTGGCTTAATAAAGAGGACACTCACGAAGCTGCTCATTTGCAATTCTGTGGCGTGCCTCATTTCTCATGTAAAGCTCTACAACATGGGAATTATTGCAGTGCTAGCCTTCACTACTGTTGGGTTACATCTAATAGTGTAACTTAAACTCATTGTTCATAGAGAATGAGAATGGTGAACCTATAGTTTTCTTCTGCTAGCAAGAGCAATTCTGACAGGTATGCCTTGCCTTTCCCTTCCCTTCCCCCTCCCTTCCTTTTCTTTCACTTGGAGGTGGATGAAATGATGCAGAGAGGAGAACCAGTGAATAGAGAGGAATGAAATTTCACAGGAAATAGAGCTGAGAGGGGAGAGAGTGTAGAATTTAATTTGAGACACTCATTGAATTTTTTTTCCTGTAGTGATTTCTGCTACTTAATTAAGCAGTCTGATAGCCACAGTGCTCAGCTCTCCAGCTCTGATCTATGGCATTAAAGAATTTCCTGCCCACACCCTTTATTATTCTGACTTCAGGCACTGCAAAAACCATGAAAAGCAAGGATATTGACATTTTAATCACCCAGCTATGACATTAATAAGATTTTGGCACTACGTGATCTAACATACCCTTTGTCTTGATGTCTAGTGATATAAAGAGACGTCTAAAGCTGCAGGTTTAACCTTAGAGGTTTTTTTCCTCAATTTTGCTGCTGTGGCACATCACTGTATTATATTGTGTGCAAAAGGGCTATTTCTAAAGCAGCATTATTACAGTCCTACCATTTCTTTGCTTTAAGATAGGGGGCAGCAGGTGCTCTACGGGTGGGTTGGTGCATGCAGACTGAAAAACAGGCTTTAAAAGAAAGCATTTGAAATCTGGACATCACATACAGCAAAAGGATTTTGAGGTGTGGCACCCTAACCAGGGGTTAGACCCTAATTAGGTCAGGCTACCTAGTTTTTTAGGGTTCCTTAAAAGACAAATTGAACAGATTTGAAAGGGGATGCAATTCTGCTAAAGGAGTTAAAATGGAAAGCCAACTTTTTAGCATGTGATTAACTTTGGCTATAATTTCCTTTTTCTCCATTATAGAAAGCATGGAAGGAGATTACATGGTGGAGATTTTGCCTAGATCTTTCTTTCCTAGAGAAACTTTTGGTTTTACTTGCTCCAACTACAATTGACAATACATTGAAATAGCAATTCAAAAGACGACAACTGATATAAGTTTTCAAAATAATTTAGCCTCTAATAATTTACTAGGAAGCCCAGAATGAAACTAGCATGCAGCAGTTTCATATCCTTAACAAATAATACCTCTTTCATGCATACACACTCAGGAAGCCAGGCAGGCCTTCTCCAGCCTCTGAGAGAAAAAATAAAGGCAAGAATCAAGGGTTGCCTGTGCTAAAGCCATTGGCAATTTCTAATTCTCAGCAAACCCCAAACTGTTTCTCCTAGGCCCAGGCAGTGGTACGGGCACCAGCCCTTTGGCAGCATTGCTGTGTGATCTTCCAGTCTTAGGTTCTGCAGAAGGAAAACCAAATTATGTTTTTTACAATCATAGTGAAAATACTGCTACATAAACGTGACTCTTCATCGTCCTCTCCAAAAGAATAATGCCACACACACTTTCCTTCATTTCTGTCCCTGTCTATGTCCCTTTGCCTTTTATGCAATATACAGGACTCATGTTATGTGAAGCTGAGCAAACAAGAGACAGAGGTGCATGGGTCTCAATGGGTGGGCAGTCTAAATCCATGCTTCCTAAAGCCCCTGCCCTAACAGCCATGCCACTCTCTAGTTGCAAGTGGAAAAAACAAAGAAGAAAAACTTGGTGTGATTTAGGGCAGTTATTTGCTTTTCAGTGCTGTCTGCAGCTGCAGTCCCCTCCTACCACAGTTATACCTTCAGTGCATCCTGCAGAACAGAGTCTAGAACTGCACACATACATATGCACAGTCACACACAAGACTCTTAGCTCATGTTTTGCAAGTAGCCATGAAGTAATTGTCCCATTGGGCACTTGTAAGAAACAGCCAAACTGCTTATATACCTACAGCTGTGCTGAAATCATGTTCAAAACCTCCAACTTGGTATTTTCTTCTACAGCCATGTATTTCAACACTTACTACCTGAACCGAGTGTACAGTTGACTCCTCAGACAAGTGAAAGGTGGCTGAAGATCTTCGTTTGGACTTCCCAATTTCCAGAGGGCAGCCCTGTTCATCATTTGCCTGTTAAGCCCTCCTCCTTTAAAAGAATATGAAAAATACTGAGCAAAAATGCTAGATTTAACAAGGCAATTTTAGGTTTATATATAAGACATCTTGTTCCAATTAAAATACCCTTCCTTGTGTAAGCATTTCAAAAGCCCACCAAAAAGATTGATTTTCTATAACTAAAATCTCTGCCAATTATATATGGCTTAAGAAATTAATTTGTATATTTCAGCACATTCGGTTTTTTTCCCACCTTCTTTATTAGAACTTTAACGTGATGAACACAGAATCCCTGAAAAAAATGGATTTATTCTGCAGATACAAACCAGGACAATGTAGAGTAATGTGCATGAGGACGTAACAGTAATTTTATTGGCACATTCCCTTAGGATGCCTTATATGGAGGATGTACTATAAACTATCTGCAAGGATTTAATGTCGTACTGGCATATCTCTGTTTTGACACTGGATTAATTTGTATATTACACCAAGTGTAAATTGTAAATGTTCTGCAGAGGAAGACCAGACTTGGAGTAGACAAGCTGAAGCGCCCATGGCATTTTTTACACCCAAGGCAATTACTGGCAAAAAACGCCTCTGAAAGCACTGTGGTCTGCATAGTTAGTAGCTATTCTTCTGCCTGATGCCAGAGTAATGTGCTTTTCTCCACAAACAATTATGCTTGAGCACTCACTCAGGGAAGAGCAGAGGTGTGGGTGTTCCTGCCCAGTGATAGGAGAGGTACACTTGCTGCTGGTCAAATAAATCAGTCTTCCCTCTTTTGTGACTAACAAAAGTTTGACATTGGTACTCAGCCTGGGTAACAAGAACCAGGGAGGTGTTGGTTTGAAGGGGAGAGTATAAGCAGGTGTGCCTTTTCTTACTGCTTAAGAGTAAGAAAAAAGTCAATGGTTTGTTTTCATCAATGTGATCCCAACTAGCTGATTTCCCAATTTCCGACATGTCTGTTAAGCCCTGTGCTTTTATTGGTGCTCACTTGCTTATCTTAGTAAAATAAATCAGTGCATATCTGCTACACACAACTGGTCTGGAGAAGCATTTAATTTTATTTTCCCACTTCTTGCAGGATATATTTTGTTCTATTTTTGTAATTTATGGTTTGCACAGTAATGAGTCCATCAAACTAGAGATCATAAAAATAAGACTGGATACTGTATATCTCACCAGCGTGGCAGGAGAAGATGCATTAATGTCTCCTGCCTACTAATACAGGTTCACAGAGATCTACGTTTTCAATTTTGAATTCTGTATTTTCAGTTTTGAACTTAAAGGAGAAAGAGGATCTCTTCTTTAATAGACAGCTAAGATGTCTGGACCAGTCTTTAGTCCTGGTATTATTTTCTCTGAATTAAAAGTTTTCTTTCATCTGTATATAACCATGGGAGAATATATTTACTAAGTATAGGCTATATGTCAGAACTTATAGAAGCTTCCAAATAAGCTATAAGCTCCTTTACATTATATCTTCTGAGTGGGTTTCTCAGTGCATTTCAAAAATTGCAGTTAACTAGATCGCAAACAGGTTAATAATAATTAGTACTTATATTATGCATGATACGTTGAAATTAATCAATCTTTATTTTATACCTAATCTGTTTGTAATCAGATGTCATCATTGACGTATTGTAGATGAGGAGTCCTAGCCAAAGACAATATCCCAAGATGGAATTAAATACAGAAATACAGAGGCATAACTGTAATCCAGACTTGAAGTTCTCTCCTTTTAGTCCATTTTCTGTCACCTAGACATTACTGGCTCCCAGCCACTGAAGCATGTACATAGTGTATGTGAGCCACAAAACCCATGTGAGTCACCTCTGCCAGGCTTGTGCTGGCTTCTGTTCAGGGTCAGCTCAGGTGGATCTCTCCCATGCTCGGAGGCAGCAGAGGTTGTCCTGGAGCTGCTGCAAGTCAAAAATCAATTGCAGCCTTGAGAATGGGGAAAGGGAGGAGGAGAGAGGAGTTGGTGAGCCTACTGACATGTCATTACCAATTCACAGATGAAGCACACCTAAAGAGTGATTGCAAACTGCTGCTCTAGAAGACTAGCTAGTTGTGGTGCACAAAATATTCATTTACTTGTTTAGGGGGAAAACAGAGAACGTTGTCTTGAAAAAGCTATTGGATTAGTTTAAGGCTCCTCCTTTGCTGTTCAAGAGTATATAATATTGCTCCCTTTTCTCCCAGATTTGAAAGATACTATATAAGACCAAAATCCATTGATTACTACTATTGGTGCCCAGCCTGACTGTCTTGATAGCTCTTACACCAGAGTAAGGGTGCTTCTAAGGAACTGCAGAAAGTGGTGCTCAGAGGCCTGTCTTCTCAAGTCTGAAATCTACATCTGTGTCTCATCGTTACTGGCAAGCTCTAGCAATTTTTTAAATTTTAACTTGCACTTACTGTAAAGCTTTTATTTTAAGTGATGTGAAGGGGTTTGTGCATGTTGTAGTGCTTAAAAATGCCCCTGTGAGACAGGGTTGTCGAACAACAGACTTGCATTCAGATGGATTTGTTTTGCTTTGCAAAAGTCATCAATTAGAGCATCTCACAGCCATCTTTGGAGAATGCAAGTAACTTCCATTATGAATCGCTTGAGGAGTCACGCTGCTTTCTAAAGTGATAGCTGCCATCTAATCATATTGTATGTCACACTAATATTAGTCTGAAATATGCTGTTCTTTGAAAGCATTAGCTAAATACATTTAGCATCTAGTACCTTATCTTTAACTGCAGTTGAATCAATGTTAATTTTCAGTTTGTTCCAGAGCTGTTGGCCAGCAATGCTAGGTGGGGCCCTGTAATGGAGCAGCTGCGTAATTCCACTCTACTACAGGCAGAAAGAGGAAAAGTTTTGTCCCGAATCTTTGATCTCTACTACAAGAAACTCAATGTTATTTTTGTCTTTCCCTTCTACTGAGACTATACTGGAGCTACTGTAGCTTAGCAGAGTAATATAGAAGATATTCAAGCTGAGTGTAAGAGGAGTCTAGACCAGGGTCTGCTTAGCTTTCCCTCTTCTCCAGTTTCTGACTCCTATCATGCATTAAGCAGCCCTCAGCTGTAAGGACTTCCCCCCATCATTCCTTGAATGTTTCCAATAATTCATCACTTCAGAGTACTGTTCCTTGATTTTTACATAGTATTTTAGAATGCTGCGTATCACTCCAGGACCTTTAGTCTTTCTACCAGTCTCTCCAGTAGTTTCCCCATGTATGCATTGAGTATGTATCTGTATTTACTTATATAACACAGAGTCACCTTATAAAGATCAATTGATTAGGAATGGCAAAATATTAAATTCTGTGAGCACATCATATAAAACAAATATGATCACTGAAATAGCAGTTGGCTTCTTACACGGGAAAATAAGTACTTCAATAATTACCTTTGAGAAGACTTCCCTTCTGCTTTTCTCTCTTTTCTTCCCCAAAGCAAGCTGATGCACAAGTCATTTTTTGTGATGTGTTTTTCAGATACGGAGACGAGTGAAAAAATCCAGAAAAGTGGAGTTCTTCAGGTGTTTGCAAGTCTATTGATGCCACAATCTTCCTGCACAGCAAAAGTAGCTAACATCATAGCAGAAGTAGCCAGAAATGGTGAGGTTTTCTACAAGAACTTTTCTGCTGGAACATCTTCAGTTTTTCACCTCACTTGTCAGTATGTTTTACTTCATTTATGTTTTCATTTTGTAGATTAGACACCTTTCATATCCCTCCCTTTCACTCTTCTTGGTTTTGTTTTGTCAAATTCTGTTTCTCTACTTTTTAATACAATCAAAACAGTCTTTGGCTGCTGGAATTTTTTTAGTCCTTACTTTCATGCTATTTAGTTTTTAAGACAATCAATAGTATAATTTATTGGGCAGAAGTAGCACGCCACTGGCTTTATGCATATAGAAAAAAAGATGTGCATCATTTGTGCATCCAGTTACATATAGT
This sequence comes from Fulmarus glacialis, assembly GCF_000690835.1. NCBI lineage: Eukaryota > Metazoa > Chordata > Aves > Procellariiformes > Procellariidae > Fulmarus > Fulmarus glacialis. The sequence goes on from NW_009217472.1 coordinate 55,249, forward strand.
GCATGTAGTTACAACAGTAGTATGTATACAGGTAGTTAAGGGATAGTAGATTTTTTCTTTGATCTGAGATTTGTGATAACATTATTACCATTATGAGGCCTTTGATACCACGCCAAAGCCAGTTACTCCTACCTAAAAAGCATTATATGTGTTAGAGTAAGAGCCCAAGATCCCAAATGAGAATCAGGGGTCCATTTTGGTATGTATTATATACATACAGTCACATAATGTAGGAGATAATCTAAAACTATTTAAATTTTTTTTCTTTAGAAAGAATTATCTTAAAGCTCACCCAATTCCTTGCATACCTTGAGCTCAAAAAAATGGCCTCATATCTGCAGGCAGGTGCTACTGGCAGACCCTGTGATGAGGGTAGAGGAGGTTTGTGGCTAACTTTTCTCACTCTTTGACTTGCTGCTGTCCCAGCCAAAGAGGCACACAGATTGCATTTTGCACTTTCCTTCCCGAGAGACCAGGCAGAGAAAAGTAGGATGCCTCTTAACTGCTGTCTACATGCAGGCCTAGCAGCTGTATCTCTCTCCCTTTGTAAACTCTCATGCTGATGCCTCTTCAGAGAAGGGGCTACATTAGTGCTGACTATTTCCACATTCCCTTTCCACCTTTTCTTTGGAATCACAACACTACAGCTTCTTACTGATAGCCCTTGTGTGACCTCCTCCACCCAATTCACTGATTTTGAGACAATGCTATATAGGGATATTCAGAAACATTAACAAGAAAAGAACATATACGTTGTTAGTTTTTAAGTTTTAAAATTATTTATATAAATAGCTAGTAAAAAATTTAAACACAGAAATTTAAACAGAAATGTTTCAGATGATAGAGATTCATGCAACCATATTACATGCTTTTGTGGTACTTAATAAATTCATAATAAGTATATTTAGAATATTGCAGTCAACTGTGTATCCTCACAGTTAGTCCTTTTAGCTCCTACCTCAGAAGGGGGAAAGTTAAGAATAAAAACAATGTTCACAATAGCTTAACTGATTACTATGCATTGTTTCCTGCAAGATTCTCTTACAGAGCATTTTAGCCAGTATCTTTCAAGTCTGAATTAATACATGAAATCTCTGAATAGTTTCTAATGTATCCTTTTCCCTGCCAGCTTTTAAATTGCTGTTATAAGTACACTCTTCAGAAGACCTGGCATTTTACCTGGTTCATCATAGAAAATAGCTTTTGTCTTTTTCTTGGAGTTATTAGCAAGTGTAACTCTGGCAGCCGAGGTTAAAGTGAAGGTATTCAGAAATTATTTAAGGTGCCCAGTACTTTAAAGACTGAGATGAGCTGGGTGTTTCTCTTTGGATTCTAACTCTGTTGAAATAGTTGCTTAAGCAGGATAGCCGGGAACACCTCATTTGAATTCTGTTGTTTTCTTTGTCCCCTTACATAAGAATACAAGTGTTTCATGCTTACATTGCACCTTTTTTCAACAAGCTTCAGGGCTTGTGTTATCAACATCCTACAGATAGTAGGCATTAAACCCAGGCAATTGAACTGATTTCCCTACGGTCATGCCATGCAGCACTGGCAGAGCTAGGAGTAGTGCCTCTGGCTCTGGGCTTTACTGATAAAAGAGCATCTTTTTCTTCCCTGCTTCTTGTTTTCCTTTCCCATTCCCCTCATTTGGTCCTCCACACACACACACACATCTGGTCACATTAAATCCCTCTACTTGCCTCTGTGGTTTTGTAATGTTTCATCTCCTCCTTTTCACTTCTTTGTGCTCTTGCTCTGTTTTACCTCTCTAGCTCACATGACTCTTCCTCCTCCCAACATGAGCTCATGTTAGTCTCTCCCATTTTAAATATCCAAACACACAAAACTCCCTTTAGTCACTCTTGTCTCTCCAGCTACAGCCATTTCCCTTTCAACTGTGAGCATACTGAAGGCTCAGATGCACTTGCTACGTGGAGTTTCTCTCCCCACTGTGGACCTTTTAAACCCTCTTCTGAGGTCTTTAGGCTCCTCTTCTTTGCCAGGTGTAGGAATGAGAACATCATCTTCACAATCTGTAATACTACAACACAATTACATTTCTCTTTTGAAATCTTGTCCTCCTTTGGTTTATGTTTGTCTGTCCTCAATGGTTCTCCTCCTAACTTCTTACATGATTCTTCACTGTTTCCTTCAAAGGACCTGCTTCATTTCCCTGCCAGGTTAGTGGAAACCTTCTAAATGACTGTTCTTGATTACCTTCTCTTCTGTTACTTCTATGTAGTATCACCTGCAAATGTAGTTGCAGTTACCACATTTTTGTTGCTGTCTCACAGACCTATTTTGCTATATATGGCACCATTTCTTTTACTTCTTGCCCATACGTGACCTTGATAAATACAAGTTTGCTCAGCATATTGCCTAATTATTTTGTTGCTGAATGGGAATTCTGTTCACTCCAAATGGAGGGAGGGTAGAGGAAGCGTTTCTTACTCCTTTTCACCACATGAACAAGAACCTAAACATGCAACAGAACAGGCTGAGACCTCTCAATCTTTTAGCTGAGAACAAGTTCCATTTCCTGTCACAGACTAGGAGAAAAAAAAAATATGACTTTGATGATGTAGAGACTATGGTAAATTAGTGAGTGTAAAACAAAGTGATGCCGGGAGAAGCTGAGGAAGAGAGAAGAGTTTTTATAGTCAATTAAGAGAGGAAGAGGCTGAGGGGACAGAGAAGACAGAGGGAGGAACATAATACATTTAGTAAATAAATATTGAGATGAAGATGAAAGTGGGTGATAAAGAAATAGATAAAAAGTTACAAGGACATGGCAAGACCAATTTTAAAGAACAGATGTATCTGATATTTGTTCTGTTCACTACAATGGATACAATCACCATTTATTACAGTATAGCATCTGTCTACAGTTTTAAAATGTTACAGTATCTTAGGAAGGTGGGTCAATTGTGCTGACTACTATCTTCTGTTGGACCTGTGCAAGTGTATAGATATTGCTGATTCTACTTCATTTGCTTGTTGATATATCAAAGTTTATCATCACGTGAGGATTGCTTACCTCTATGACAATTATTTCTTCAGCTAAAACAACACTGCAAGCTTAACTACAAAAGATACAAATTTTTTGTAGCTGCAGAAACATCAAAGAACATTGTCATAGGTGCAACAAAGGGAGTATTTAAGAAGACTTATTTGTACTTCAGGCATTGTATGAAATCTTTGAGTTAATGGTGTGAGAGGTTCTGTTGATCCAGAATCAGAAAAACTTTCTCAACATCTCTTTTTATGGGGATTGTACACCCTGGTTCATTCTGTCTCATAAATGACTAAGTAACACAAAGGTAAACTGGTTTTGAAGATCCAACATAGTCTAGGATCAGGGAGAGACATAATTTGCAATTCACAATAAATCAAAAACGTATTGACCTTTTGCTTATTGCAATGCTACATCTCTGAAGGGTGCTCTGTAGTAAACTATGAAGTAATGCTATTGGTGTATCAAGTGGTGGCTTCTGTAAGCTTCCCTTGTAAAATATACAGCATATGCCTCCCTAACTATAGCTCCTTCTGGAGACCAGACCTTTATCTCTCTCGATAATTTTCTATGACTTGCACAGATGTGAAATAATACTCTGGTTCTCTGCGACTGGGGGACATAGCAGGAAAGAAGGACAGAAAGGCAGAGAGCTTCCCAGTGGATGCATCCTCTAGCTTTCCTCCTGTGATGGGCATCAGTTAGACTGTAGAAAGGTACAGGCCTTTGGGCTCACATAATCGCTCTTGTATTTCTCATTCTTTCTTTTTCTCTTCCTTTCTTACCTTCCAAATAAAGAGCCTGTTACTTAGCTTTAATTCCTTTTTTTTTTTCTTTTTTAAAGCAAAAGCTTTTCAGGAGTTCTAATTAAGGGAATAGAAAGTAAAACATGCTGCTCATTCTGGAGTATAAATACTAGTTTTAAGTCATCTTTTGTGTTATTTAGTAATTTTAATTTATGTTTAATTTGTTGGGGTGGAGAAAAAGGTTGTGAATTCACTGTTCTTTTCAGCACATCTTTATGATGCTAAAAACATGCTCACTCTGAGCTATGTTAAATTAGTTTCCGTGGAAGTCAATTAAATATCCTTAATTCCTTCTAAATTAATGAATAATGGAAAGAACGTAAGCCCAAATCCTGACTTGGGCTTATTCTCTAGAAACTTGCATGAGAACTTACATTGTTTGTCTATGCATATGTTTACTCTCACAAAAGGCCCAGTTGCAATGCCAGTGTAACTAGAATGCATGAAACTGAAAATAGCCAGCTTGCTTTAACAGGCTTCGCATTATTTGCAGAATTTATGCGGAACCCATGTGTGGATGCTGGGTTGATCCCTCCTTTGGTGCAGCTGTTAAACTGCAAAGACCAGGAAGTATTGCTTCAAACAGGACGTGCCCTGGGCAATATATGCTACGATAGCCGTGAGTGTTGAAATATGCCATATTTTGCAGATGCTCTTGTAGGAGGGAGGGTAATGTTTCGGTGTTCTGTACATTGTGTACTGGGGGGTCATCTTCCTCTTTTCTTGATTTTTATTTACTACACAACTCTTCTAATTGTATGGGACAACGGAATGTCACACTTGCATTATGCTTTTGTGACAGAAAGATTAAAAAAACTGTTTCAATATTGTGATACAACTGGATATAAGAATAGGAAAGATTTGTGATCCTGGATTTGGTTTTTTTAAACATAATGAGCTAGGTTTTCAAAGAGCAGGTGCTACATACACAGAGGCCTGAATAGTTAATTTTTCCTCAAACAGAATGTCTCAGGAGGGAACAGACAGAGTCAGAAGGGAATATTCATATTCTACCAGTCTCAAAGCTGTGCAGAGCTACATATGTGGCTGAAATGATGCCTGAGCTATGTTGCTGATTCTCAGAATTCTTATGTGGCCGATCAATTGCTCCAAGATTACATATTGGTATTTTTGGTAGTCAGGGGTTAGGACAGGGGGAGGTTGGTGAGGTTTTTTAGCTTTTTGTGGGCACAATAAATTTTGCACTGCCAAGCAATTGAGTTTTGAAATGCCATTGTGACTCCATGTACTGATTACATGCATGGATATGTCATTTGCAAAACCAAACCCGTGGTTGCAAGGTTTTGAAAATGCAAGCTTAATCATCCGTTACTTTAAATATTTTTATAAAAGCCAGTGCTTGATAAATATGGTACAGAAGCAGAGACACCAGGAACATCTTTCTATGCACATGAAGGAATTAGAAGCCTATGGATGTCTGCAGATGGGAAGTGAGATGAAATTGTAAAAGCATTTTGTTATCTTGAGATTTAGTGCCTTATTTCATATGGCAAGAGATTTTCTTTGTATTATGTTCATTTACTAAAAGTTCTGCTGTTCAGAATACTGTCTGTTGAAAAAATGGAATTATTAGTAGCCTTTCTCCTTGCTACTTTTTTCATCCTAGTTTGGAAATTTACATTTCATATTGTTTTAAATTACCTTGTCTTTGACCTTAGGTAAGTTAATCAGATTTTCCATGCTGGCATTTCCATTTACAGACAACTACTGCTTGAGGATGTTAATTAATAATTCTTTCATTTAGGATTTTCTTTAAGGTGACCAATCAACTGAACAGCCGCTTCCCCATGGAAACTTCAAGTAGAAGCTGTTGAGCTTTCTAGAACGCAATTTATTTACTGTATTGTATTTCAGGGTCATATGTGATATAAAGCTCACTCCCAGGTGGCACTGGTTTATTTCATAGAAGTAAAATCTACATAACTATTCATGTCATTGTTGTTCAACTCACATTTTTTCATGAAATACAATAAGGACACACAAAAATGGTTTTATAGTATCAGGTATTGTGGACTGCTGCTGGCTTTTACAGTGTGGGATTTATCCAGTACAGAAAAGCTGTATTCCACGCCTTGTGTTGCCCTTCTGTGGAGCAAAGCCAGCACTGATAAAATCTACAGTAGGCAGTGATACGTTCTGTATGTGTTGCTGTGCTACTGTGGGAGGACAGTCACTACCTTTCCTGTGTATTTGAATAAGATTAATGAATAAAGTGTAATAAAGTGTCACAAAAATCAAGATTAGCATCTTGGATTTGAGTGGAAGAGGCTATTTACAGTGCTTATTTATCACATCCACCCTATCTGACATTATTTTGTATGTTATCTTAATGTGTAATGATTATGTAGTTATGATGTACCCTATTCTAAATTCTTATTTAGGACAAATGCTTTCAATATGCTTATTACTATAAAATTTAATGTATTTTCGTATATGACTACTATTTTTCCCTAACAAAGAGCTTTGAAGTATAACAAAGACAAGGTGTGGAGGCCAATAGTTTTAATAAAAAATGTTGTTATGTATTGATAGTCTTTTTCTTTTCAATTGAGACAAAAGCAGCTGTTATCTTTCTGATAATTGGGGCTCATATAGGAACTTGAAATATGTCAATAACTATATTTTACCATATACATGAGCGTTTTTTTACTTCTACTGCCCATGTAATTATGACATGCAGTAACGAGGAAGGTCTTTAAATCCTAAATCAATGTTAGGCTGAAATTACGAAATCAAGTCCATATTGAATGGCTCATAGCAACATTTCTATTTATTGAAAGCCCCAATTATCCTGTATTTTATCTCAGCAAGCATGCATCACTTTGTTTAGTGGCAGTTTGTGCGAAACGGGAGTTAATTTTTGAGAGAAGTCTGCATGGCGCAGGATGAAAGTTGTGGGACAAATGGCTTTTCCTACAGGGAAGGCCCCTTAAAAGTGGCCTTACAGAGGAGAAGGATTGCTTGAAATTTTTTCTTGATTAAGTGAAAATGGCAGTGGTTTCTCAGAGTTCACAGATCCCAGAGTTGCTGCATGAAGGCAAGACCATTTCCACGTAAGTTCAGGAGGGGCTACTCCTGGAACACGGCTGCTGTGGAAAGGTAGTTCATGGCTAAGTCCCAATGCTGGAAGAGGTTTAGTGCCTTCCACAAGGTAAAATGGGAATTACACACTTGCTGGCCAGAGACATTACTGAACAGATTCATCTCCTCACAGAAAACATGAAATGAAAACTTGTTGACTTACTGACAGATTTTCTTCTCTATTAAGTTTGAGGTACACATGCACAGTGTTATTGTCTGGGTGCTAATCAGTGCTAGCCCCCTAAAATAATACTGAATCACCTGTTTGAGCATGGAAGAAAATATAAAGAACGAAATGCGTTTCGTAAACAGTTAAAGAGGAAAAAATAGGTCAAATACATCCCAAGCAGCCTTGAGAGCATTCTTTTTAAAGTATTTATGTTGTGAAGAGAGCTGCTTTATGTGGATCTCTGAACAGGCAAATACAATTGCAAAGCAGAGTGGAAGGAAGCTTTGTTGGTACTGGTGAGGCTTCTCGTCTCCCAGCCTTCCTCTTGTATGCAGAGATGAAAGAAACAATTGAGGCAGCCAAAAAGATTTTCTCAGAAGCAATGAATTTAACTAATCACAGTATGCAGACTGTTCAGTGCTGTCCTACAGTTTAAGAACAGATACATTACTGTATGTTCCTGTACAGCCTGTAGTTGTTCTACATGTTTTATCTAGTAAACACCACATACACCTCAGCCCCCAAATTTTCGTCAAAGCAGAAAGTGCAAAGCAAAGAAATGGAGACATGATCTCTTCTCCTCTCCCTCCTGCTTTCTCCCCCACTATATTTACAGCCTGTACCAAGTACAGCTGCTTGTACTTCCGTATCCCCAGACAACGGATTCCTCAGCCTCACTCAGGCACAGAATTTTGCCTGAACTATATTACTAGATGCAAAGCTCTTAGCCCACTCATTCCTTTTAACCACCAGTAATGTTTTTTCGATTATAATCAAAGCTAAATTCTTAGGCATTGTCCAGTCAGAGAATAAGACCTATCCTTCTAGCTGCTTCACCACTCTTTATCCATGAATTGAACTATAGCTACTTTTCTACTGTCCTTCTTTCCGCTCCCCCCCCCC
>NW_009217472.1:63275-72503 GCF_000690835.1 Fulmarus glacialis
TGTTTCTTTAGTAAGTTTGTTCACTTAGGGCTTACACATATACAGATGTTACAGACTATGTTACAGGGCATACCTCCAAAACTCTTCTAAGTTCCCCCTGCACCTTGGTTCCACATGCAACATGAAGATCTCATCTCCATTGTTCGGGAAAGGTTATGTTTAACATAACATGGTTCTTGCTACAAAAAGCAATGTCTTAAGTCAGAGCAGAATGGTTAATTCTGCTGTAGATAAAGCCTAAATGTGATTTTCTACCATGAGCTCTGGCAGTTGGGATATTAAGTTGAAGAACAGCATTATCCAAATTGCAGGTTGGGATCACTTCATGAACAGCCTGATGGCTAGTATACGCCTCAGCTCTTTCTGCTGGCTTTTTTCCCAATAGACTTGGAAGACTCTGGTGACTTGAATCATATGGCAGATTGAGTGCTTGGGGGACAGGGAGACTGAAACCACAGTTTTCAAGTTAGGCTTGCCTTCTTGCAAGACCCACATGAGAATGTAGGAGAAAGACAAAAACCTGTCTGTAGCTAGGTCTCTGTCCTGCTCTGACGCCCCACACACCAATGCTGTTTGTATAGATGAAGGATCAGGCCAACCAGATAAATTTTAGTTAAGAATTTTAATGGAAGATGGTGCTATATTAAAATAGCATTATTTTCTTAGCAGATAATAGCCTCACAATATTTTTTATCATTTTGTGGTGCACATACTATCTTAATCTCAGTGATCCTTCCACAGTTAGTTTGTTTCACACTTCAGTTTTGAACTGATATTGGCAAACTATTTTCCTGTGTTTTTATAAGCACTGAGTACTATAGAAGCTACCATAATTACACTATAAAAGTGATAATTATGAAAGGCTAGGATATTTAGAGCCTGATTCAGTAGCCATACAGACTAGAGTTATTCTGATTGACTTCAGCTGAGATTAGATGAGACTCTTACCCATTAGAAAATAATTCCTTCTTGCTGTTTAGAGCATCCACATATTCTGAAAGCTATCAAAGAGAAATAAACTCTCCATACATTTTGTAAGGGAAATGAAAAATGTCTCATTCTGCCCTTCCATAATATTCATATAGTAGTGCTTAGAGACCTCCTTGGGGAATCTCAAAGCTATTGCTTTTTGCACCCATCCACAACCTTGTTTCTTCATGAAACCACCAGCCTGGGTACATGTTCTCAGCAACCATACTTCATGATATAAACAGCTATAGAATTAGAAAGAAACTAAAACCACCAACTCATTCTATAAAGGCTCTCCTATGACAGCTGCTGCTTATCTACCTTTTTCTGCAGGAAATCTACTGGATCCTTTTCTCATTTCCCAAGCTGTACATTTCTTTGTTATCTACTCAGTCTTACTTGTATTAATGGCAAGACTCCTCGCTGAATTTCAGCGATGTGGCCTTTCACATAGACCTAGATCTCTCTTGATCCCAGCCTTAACACTGAACCATGAACATATTATACCACTTCTTGTTAAAAAGATCTTACACGTGCTATAAATTCTGTATACTCAGCTGCCCATCCTATAAGGGTGTACAGACCTCTTGCAGAGATCTGCTAAGAAAGGCTAAGTACAAAACCAAGAAACTACTCAGTTGTACAGTTACATATATCTCCTCTCAGGACGAGGTTGATTTCAGGATCTAAAGCAGAAAACCAGATGCTTAAGAATTAAACATACTGGAAAGAAGTCAAATTCAGTTTTCTTCAAAAAATGGCATAACCTTTTTCAGTACCATATGGAAAACCAGCAGAATCCTAGAACACAACTAGTGTTGATAATGGCACACTACTGGCTAATCATTTTTATGAAGGTCACCATGATTCATGCAGCCAGGCAGCATCTTACCACAATCTTTCAGAAACAGAAATTGGACATTATTGGCGGAGAACTATATTAGTAAAATCTATCCCTTAATGCAGTGAAGCTCTTGAATGTCTCAGCCAGGGGACCAGGACTCTGTTTAGTTAGAGGGTTTTTATAATACTGTTTGTACACTAATATAATCAAGAGACAGTGCCCACCAGAGGAAGTTGCAGCCTAAGTATTTAGTAAAAGACAGTGAGGAAGGAGTTAGGTAAAAGTACAGATTAATAGCAAGATGGTTAGCATTAGCAATACCAAAGCTGTGTTTCTGTCATGTGAGGTGTCAGTGTGTATGAACAAAGTTGGTCTTTGAGCCTCCTTAATCCTGAGACTGCTGTGTGGTTAGTTGTCCAGCCAGCAGAACAGCCTGAGGAGTCAGGGTGAATGCCTTGAATACCCTATCTACAACAACATTCACATTTCCCTGAAAAAAGTCACTTACCTGAGACAGTGTCCAGTTTATCAATCACCCACATCTTGGCACCACCTGGCCTCTTGAGTGTGGACTGTTCTGCAGTGTAGTGCATTGCTAGTTGCTCTCCAGTCAAATTGGTGGGTTGCCTTCTGCTAAGGAAGTAAAAGATTTCCTAAAACAAAACACTTTGCTGGCCTTTCTCAGGCTGTATCCTATAACCTTTCAGATACAAGAATCTTCTACACTTCAGCTCCTCAATGCAGGCTGCACAATAACAAGTAACAGCCCACACGCTACTGCTTGGAGTTGCTTTAGAAGGCCAGGTCCTAGGCTTTATGATTTGGGGCAAGGATAGCACTGACCCCAAACAAAGACTCACCCCAGCTTTTCCTAGATCCCAGGGCCACTTGTTACTTTCTTACTTCTCTGAATAATTTTCTTTCTTCCCAGGGCCTAGTAGAAATCACAAATATGCTTTATGGCGGGTTTTTTTTGTTTCTTGGGCTTTTCCCAACCTACTCCAAATCCCCATGGGTTACACACTTTCTGAGACTGCTCCTCTGGCGGCTTTGGTGGAGACCCACAGCTCCTTCGAGCTCCTTCAGCTAGCAGTACTGCTCTCACACAATACCAGTTTAAGCCTCTTGCCAAGCTCCTTTCAGCAGCACCCAGCAGAATGCCCGTGTTCTGCACCGGACTGTGACCATGCCCTTGGTCTTCAAGAGTTTGAAGCTGAGAGACAACATTGCACTCAAGGCCTGGTAGTAAAAATTCTAAATTAATTTCTGTGTGCAGGTTTATTCTGTTAGTAGCATGAGATGCTATAAATACCTATTTACCAGTGTAGAAAAACTGCCTGATGTTTTACTGTATAATTGGATTCCATGATTTATTCCATGCTGTATGAAATAATAAGCATAGGCTGGCTTCAGCTCTGACTTATACTCTCATAAGCCTAGAGTAATTTGTTTGACTGCAATGGAATTACTAAGGAGTTGCACAGAGTTATAAAATCAACTAAGAACCTGCTGTAAGTATATTGCACATGGAAAAGAAGGCAGAGGGAAGTGCTACATTCAACTTTGAGGGCCTTTACGTAACTTTTATATATCTAGTAGAATTTTTTCATACTGCTTGGCTTCTTTATTTTCAAATAGAATTCAGTAGTGGAAATTACTACCTTTTAAAACTAAAATCTCCTTGGAATCCAGAACAAATTACCTGCCAATAGTGAGACTAGTAGTATTTTATGTCTTGTTGCTGATAAAAACATTTCTGCTGTTATACTGAAATCTCAGGTCCACTAGTAGAATTTGACTGGAAATGAAGTATTGAAAAGTCTTGAACAGTAAACTCATCACTGTTCTTTTGTCTGAAATCAGAAACACATGATTTTTCTTGTATTTATCTGACATAAGAGGAATATGAAAAATAAGCAAATTTTATTGTAATTAAATTGTGGGGTTGAATCTGGCTTGCATTTGACTGCTGCCTCAGCATAACATTAGGGGGATTGCGATACTGGCACATTTACCCGTCACTTCAAATGTTCTGCCAAACTCCTGACTCTGTAGACAAAAGAAATCCCACGATACTCATGAGGGAGATTAGGGCTTGTTGGCATTGATATCCTATGGTCCACACATTGAACATATAAGGTGTCTACCAAAAATACCCCTAGATCTCCATTTGGATACAACATTTTAAAATTGTGTTTGTTAGAATGAACCAGTTGCATAAGAAGGCCAGTATGCTGCTGCAAATATGCTGGCAACAGTTTTATCCAAAAAGATCAATGCTACGTATTTTCAGTCCTTGAAGGCACTATATTAAAAGACAGCATTCTGTTAGCATTTCTAGTTTACTGTTTACATATTTACTATTTTAGCAATAATTTCTAAAAGAATAACTTATGAGACAATACCCTTAGTGCAGCTGGACTTAGGGCTAAGGAGAGTTGCCAGCAATTTAAGATGAACTGATTACAAGACTGTTCTGTTTATCTCTGAAGCAAGCATGACTAATTCAAGATTATTTTTTCTTCACAAAGCAAAAATTTCAAGGCTGTATTGATTGATTGCAATCAATAAGCAAATAAAACAAAACTGTATTTCTGGTAATGAGAGTCTTATAATTCCTGAAGGAATTAAATAAAGAGAAAGGAAATTTCAGTATAAGATAGACAGAGCAATCCCAAAAAATATCTTTCAAATTATTAAAACAAGAATCTCAAAATACGGTATTGCTGTGTCCTGTCCCTTGTAGACAAGTACACAGAAGACACGGAAAAAGCAGCAAACAATAATAGTGCAATATAATTACATGAGGCTTACTTTCCTTGAAAAAATAAAATTAATGCAATGCTGCTCTGTGTTCTGTAACAGGGTTGTAGTCTGTAGTCTTGCAGTCAAAGAATAGACAGGGTCCAGAATCCAGTGACTTAAAAGCATACACAGACAGGTTCAGGATAAAAAGTAGGGTCAAGTATTAAAACTGAATGACAGCATTGCATTAGAAGTTTTATCTTTACAGTGTTCAGACAGGGAAAAAAAAAAGGTAAACTCCTAGTTAATATAAGTGGCAATGTTTTTCTTAATGTCTATGTAGATAACGTGGTTTACACTAGCTAAAGGTTTATCCCAACAGTGTTTTCTGAATATTTTCTCCTTCTGTTTTCTTAATAAGAAGAGAGAAAACATGTAAGCAGGACCTTTCTTCCTTTGGAGTTCTGCTCCTGCTGTTTTTTCCCCACACACGGTCATAATTTTCTGTATGTCACGTCATAATTTCCTCTGCAGCAGCCAGTTTGATATCACAGAAGATTATGACTTCAGGTGAAAGAATAAGCAGCAGGAGCAGATGAATGCCTCAGAACAAAAATCGCGCAAAGAGGACCTAATTAAAAAATAGAGGAAAGTAAAAATAGAACATGTAGAAAGAACTCTTCCCCGCCCCCCCCACCTTGGGCTACTGTAAATCAGTTCATCTTTAAAAAAATAATAATGAAAAAAAAATGTTATCCATAAAGCACTGGTCTAACCTAAGCAATATTTTGGTCAAAAAGAATGCAGGATTGGAGCCAAATGCAATAAAGATAAAGCATTTAAAGTAAAATGGTAGTATGTAATTTAAATTATTTGATCATTACATCCAATTGCAGAGTAAAAGAATTTTAAAAGAAATACTGTTTTTTTCCCGTGTCACCAAAAGCTGCTGTCTTGGCAGCTTGGTTTATGCAAATCAGGGACCTTGATCATACAAATCATCCTTTCCCTCACTGACTTGCACCATTTATACCAGTGCAACTATTTACACCAATAAACTTTTCTAGAACATTAATTGGAGAAAGGAGAATTCAGGTTTCCAGTTGCAAGACAAAACCAGAACATTTCAAAGTACAAATCTGAATTTGAAGCCCAAAAGATCATTTTTAAGAAATGCTGTCAAATAGTTTTCTAGCTGATTATCTGAGAAATGGGTATATTTTTGAAGCCTACATATACAAAAAACATTATAACAACACGGTAACTTGTGATTTCTGGTGCTTTTTAAAGGTTAAATCTACTTTATGCATTTTGAGTCTGCAAACCAGTATAGGCCCCTACTGAGAAATATCATTACATGTGAAATTGTATTGTGAAACACAAAATTCACATTTCAGAATGAAGTTACAGTAACAAAGACTTAGCAAAGAACTGATTGGAAAGTAGTGGCACTGTGGCCATGGTGATGTAAAGATATGATAGGCAAAGGTAATATAGAGTGTTCATACCTTACCTTTTTTGTGAGAAAAAAATGGACAAACTTTCAAACAACCATTCAATACATCACTATACTGAACATAATTTTCTAGGCTTTTACTTAGTCGTTATTTAACTAGCTACAATGCCACCATCACCAGAATCGTAGACACCTACCTAATTTTCACCAGCCTGTGGGTTTACTTGCTGTATACATACTTAAATAACGGGGTGCATCTTTGTAGGACCAGGATCATTTCTGAAGTACAAATGACTTCTAAACTGTAGTTTAAATATTAGGCATGATGAAGAGAAAAGTTTGGAACAATGGAGGAACCAGACCAATATATTTTAAAACTTCATTATAAATTGGGTAAAACAATAGTTTTTAGAACTGTCTGAAACTGTGCTGTTTTTTTCTTATGAAGACACAGCTCTATATCCAAATAGAACATTAATAAGAAATGTTTTTGTCCCAATCTGTATGAGATGCATGTGCTTCCTTAATGTCACTTGTATTGGCAGAGCTTAAACTTTATATTAAAAAAGGGCCCAGTATGAAAACAACAAAGCTAATTCAAGGTTTATATTCAAGAGCACTAGGGGAGCTATTTGCAAAAATATTTTCTGATATCTGACTATACTATGGCACAGCCCTTTGCCTGATGTAACTGTATTTCCAGAAATAATAACCTTACAGTGGTGCCAAAAATCAAAGTATTGGTGCATGTGTTTTAGAAATAACTCATTGGCTGTGTATAGCTTATGCTTTACATTATTTTCATACTTCAAGCTGTCACTTTAATTCTTTTTTCCTGTTAACCTTTTATGACTTAGTGGTTTGTTTTAGGGTTTAGTAAACTGGGGAAGAAAACTCAAGGGAAAATTATGCAAACACATCTTGGGAAAAGCAAATTGAAACTAAGTGCTGCATTTTAAAGACCTACCAATCATATGCACTAAAAAAATTTTGGTCTTTGACTTGGACATCCATTGGAGCAGGCATGGCTGAGCCATGGCAAAATTTGACAAGACTCTCTTCACAGGGGGAATGTGAGCAGTCACAGTAATTTGATAATCCACATTAAAACCCCATTTTGCATAAAACTCCTGTGAGCAACTCAGGCTAGAAAAAGAGACTGTACTAATTCTTAGAGATGGTTGCATTGCATTGGACTAAAGAACATTGTGGAAGTAATAACTCATTCTGTAATAAGTCTTACTGTACATTTTGTAGGAAGAAAGGTCGCTCTGGTCTCTTGGGTTGTTGTCATTCTGGCATCTTTAAACAGTATTATGTGTACTTAAAAAAAAAAAGCTATACAACAGCATTGCCCTTTGTGAGCTGTAGTGAAGCATTTTTAAGCAGAAATGTGAATGCTTTCATTAAACTGTTCAATCACTGACCTCTTAGGAATAGCAAATGTTTATTTAAAAAGGTCACGGGAAAAAATTTCAACACAGCTTCTGGGAGGCTGGAAGCACGTTAAGTGTGGGGTTCATAGAGCTGCTGAACTGCAAGGTAATAGTTGGATTAAGAACAAGACACAGCAACATGCTGTGGTCTTGTTTTGACTGTAAATGATTTGGAGTTCGGTGAGTATTCTTATGTGCAAAATCTGTTTCTTAGCGACAGAGCAAGGAGAAGCGAGTCAGTAGTAAGTATATGGAGCATTCTGAGTTAGAAATATGCTTTTTGCTTGGGGATGCAACAGGGTGTCATAGTCAGTACCTTCAGAATTTTCCTCCTACATCTGGTACAGGATTCTTTGTGGCCCTGCACTAATGAGATGAGCTAATCCTCTTGGGCATAAGAAGGCAGCACCAGGAGATCCTAATTATAGCACTAGCCCAGGTCTGTTCTTCACCCAGCTGCCTCGGGCAGAGAAGCAGCTATGCAGGGTGAGCTGTAGCATGGGAAGGAAGTGGAGCAACAAACTCAATTAAGGCATCTCTTTTACGAATCTACCTGCCTGTGTAGTCACATCAAAGTCTGGCCCTTACAGCCTGCCACCTACTTGGGAGGGATCCTGAAGTTCATTTTGCCCTAACTTTTTGAGTATACTATAGAGACAGAGAGACATTTCTTGGAGTGAGATTTGTTTCTGAATCTTTCTGCCTTGCTTCTGCTGTCTGTACAGCAGAAGCTGATTATCTATCTACCTAACAAAAATATTGTATGGATAAGAATTTTGGCATGTATTTGAAGTGAGAGACTATTAGGTACTTAAAGATACAGCAGTTTTTGATATATAACTTCTTTGACAAATCAGGAAGAATGGAAGTAAAAGGATAGATGAGTTAGATTTTTATTTGTTCTAAGATACTATCACACAGTTATTTTCCAGGTAAGGAACTTAGCTTGTAACTGTTTTGGTTTTTTAACCTTGCTTCAAAACTGTCACACGACTCTACCTTCTTTCCTTACATTTTATATGCAGTTCCACATCAAGACATGGGAACAAGCTTGCCACCTGATTCTTATCTCAAGCTTAATTTTATCATGGTTTTAGTTTGTTGATTTCAATTGCTTTATAGTAATTTGACGACTACATTCAGTCCATCCAGAATCAGTGATTCAGTTTTGTTTTGCACACCTATTTTGACTCACAAAAACAGGTGAGTCAAATACAAAGTCATGTATTTGCATAACTTTTGTAATAAAAAATATGAGAAAAGGATACATAAGACAGGATGCTGGAATATTCCAGCCAAGTTTGTTTTTTTTTCTCTACCGATTTGGTAAACATAAGCACTGAATCTGAACACTTGACTGTATTGTCTCACTATATTTCGGTGTAGGACTTCCTTTCATTTCAGTATTATGCCTAGGTTTGTTACTGCATCAAGGATGTGAGAGATTTGTTTCTTTTATATTTCTCTTTTTTTTATAGTCCTTCCTTGACAGAGAATCTTATCTTGAATTTGTTTGACTGTAAACAGATTCCAGTTTCTCCTTTTTCAAAATGGAGTATACATACCTGCAGTGAAACACAGTCCCCTGATGTCCTGATCATGTCCAAGGTGGAGACAGTCATGGCAGTGACGTTTTTCCTCTGTTGCATGTATCTCAGTTATTCTGCAAAACACTTACTACTTTGGTAATAAATTTAATAGTTAAGATCCACCAAGAATTACCCTTCCTCCTTCAGCTCCACTCAGCAAATTATCTGAAGTCCCTATATGCACCTTTC
>NW_009217473.1:0-11405 GCF_000690835.1 Fulmarus glacialis
CAAGCTCCTCTGCCAGCTCCCTCAGTACATGATCTAGAGGACACTACAAGATTATCCCACGTAAGTCACTTGCCTAGAAAATTCAAACCAGCAAGTAGAAATATCACAAAGAATTAAGGTACTGTGCATTACTGTTACTCTGGGCTTTACTCTGAGCTTGGCTTTGTGTATATGCAGGAAAGTATGGGCTTACATGGAAATGCTCTTGCTGTATTAGGGAGATCCACTACACTGACAAGTCTGTCCACAGAGAAAGGAGCCATCTCTTTGGGAAGGTCAGGAAGCTTGGTTTTATCCTCGTGGCACCAGCTGGGAGAGTATGGATGTTGCAACATACATCTTGCCAGGTCTTTAAATGTAGTTTCCCAGTGGCTCAAGAATGACTTCAGGCATCAAAGCTGGAGTGATTGCTGACCATAGGCCTGTACACTGAAATCCACTTGTGCCAAAAGAATGTGTCCCTATATGATCATTAGAAGTGGGAAGAAATGTGAATGCAAACACAGACCCGAAAGCACAATATATTATCTTTATTTATGCTGTTGTGCCTGAACAAAACAGATCTTCTAATGACAAAGCTGGTCATCAGCCAGCAACAAGGTACCAGGCCAAATGCTCTTCCAGGGTGAAATACGTGGCATTCCCAGCTGCCTACTTACTATTTTTCCTTTGCTGTCATCTCTCCAGAGCTCACCGCATGTATTTATTCTATTGCCTACAAACACACTCTGTCTGTGAATCCTCAATTACTCACTGTAATTATAATAATAATAAAAGAAGCTGAAACATGGTTCCCTGAAATACAGATATTTATCTCTGCCTGGGTAAGGGACTAATTAGTAACTATTCACTCTGGCTTTCTGCAATTTTAGGCTTTTTTTTTTTTTTTGGCAGCACTATTAGGTTTGTTTTTTCTACTCTATTTCAAAATCTTTAGTTATGCAACTACTAGAGATGGAAAGGACTGTGGTTACCAACCTTTGTCCCCAAGATAGCTGCCTTCACATTATCAAAATGTCCTTTCCCAGTTCCATTTATCATCTCAAGTAACATTTATAGATTTCTATTTCCTGAAGAAAGTACAGTTTTTAGATGGTTCTGTTTGAAACATTTTAGTTTTAACATAAGCTTTTAAAAATAAAATCAATAGATGTTTTTTGTGAGAAAAGTAATTTCCTTGCAGAATGCTATTTTAATTAGCTGGGAAAAAGGTGAATTTATACACGAGACAATTAATCTATGAAGCACTTTTTGAGCAATTTTAATTTTTATTAACACTATTTGTCAAAACAGGAGTTACAGTGGCTGGGAAAGTAATGAAAAATACTATGAATATAGCTGCCATGGTGATAATGATGGTGCAAGTACTCAGATTCAATCTGACATGACTAGGTAAAGAAATAGTTTTTTACTTCAATCAACATGGCAAAAAGGAAGTGAACAACTTATTATTTTCTGATAGCCTTTGATTTAAGTAGATTTAATAAAACTTTCTGAGAAAGATAAAGAAAACTGCTTCCCTAAGTGAGATCTCCTGCCAATGTCACAGGTCTGTTAACAAACCAGATCGGGACGTGTCTTTTAGAAGGGAATACATTATCCACTTTAATGGAGATTCCATTACTGTTCCTTGGTTAATTACTATAATTGCTTAATTTTTCCTCTGTAAGAGATAAAAGTTTTTGATCAGTGGAGCTTTCAGAGGTCAAGCAAAATAATGACTTGTCTGCAAAATATTCTGGGGATTTCTTTCAGTAATCATTTCATTGGCTTTAAATCAACAAGTGCTGTCATGGGTGAAGGCATAAAATTATACTGTGCTTACCTTCAACTGCAAAATAGGTGCTTTTTCCATCTGGAGAACCCAATGGCTGCAGTAACTGATTGTGAAACTGTCCTGTCTGTAAAAGAGATGAATAGAAGTAGCAAGCCACTTACATTCTGACAAATAAAAAACTGCCAAAATGAGGTGGGAAATATAAGACATAGCTTTATACTTCCATTTTGAGAAATTTTGGACCTTTCATTGGACTGCAATTCTGTCTTTGACACTGACATGAAAGCTGTCTTCATTAGTATAAAAATTACATTCACATAGTCCCTGTAAATAAAAGCTGCAGCTATAATAACTAGTAAGAAGATTCTGACTCTACAATTCCACATTGATTTTTTTTCCAGCATTGGAATCAGTAATTCTTTAGATTTTTAGAGGTTTCCCTTCACCATTAAGGTTTTAGACCCCATCAATGCTGTAGATCGCAACACTAATTCTGTTTTTTGTTTCTGCTCCATTGTATACTAAAGACAATGATGTGTAGTTCTTGTCTTCCCTAGAAGCCACCATCCCAACAGCCCATTTGTTAGTGAGAAATATTCATTGTCCTTTGTGCTTTGATCATATTGGCCTCATTATTTAGGATGTTTCTGTTTGTCCTTCCCCAAAAATGTATTTTTTTCTTACCAGTCAGCTTCTCTCTCTGAGGCTTTTGTACTGCTTTATTGAGTGTCTAACTTTGCTTCTAAAGTGGCAAAATAGCATAATAATGATATAACATTATTATCTATTTATCTATCTATCCTTTTCTTTATTCATCTGACAAGTGATACATGTTGGTGATCTAAACATGAGCTAACAGCTCATGAAACATTTCTGAACCTCCTGATCAAAATTTTTGTGTGGCTATTGTTAATCTTCCTATTTTTTCCACGTGTACAAACAGCTCCGTGGAACTTCATCCCATGTCAAAGATATGCACAGACTGTTGAGAGCAAAGAATACGTGGTTTAAAAAATCAGTCAGTCTCATGGAGACAAACCTGTGAAAATGTCTAGTGAAATGTCAAAGAGTCACCCAGTATTTCTTTTCATTTTTTTTCAGGCTAGGTAGAGCTCACTCCCTTTAAATGAAGGCAAGAGGGTTGCTCTCTGTAACGGGCTCCTTTGAGAGCCTCTGTTTAGACCAGATTCTGCATGGGAGTGTGTCCCTCTGGCTCTTCCAACTCCCTGCCTGCAGCAGCACAGCAACTTGTGACCTCTCTAAGGGATCTAAAGCCATACTGGTGTAATAGCTCAATTCTTTTATAGGACATTTGTGCAACCAGCTGGGAACTATAGTTGGGAAAGGCATTCTTCCTAGAACAAAAAGGGTACTGAACAACAGGCATCTGTATACAGATCCAAAGGTCATGGGCTGCAAAGCTAAGGATAGACTTAACCAAGTTGTGCATCAGCATAAGGGACATGCAGTCCTTGTCGGTTCTTCCTCTTGTCTTGGTGGGTTGTCATTTTATCATTTCCTCATGTCTTAAAAAAGGATCTACTTGCATTTCTTCTCCCTGATGTTTGCTCTAATGCAAGTTATTGGTGGATAAATGAAGCTCTTCTTTGTTTCAGACTGTTTTTCTCAGCTGTTGCATTCTCAGCCTTGGGGGTGTGTACAATTATATTTGGTAATGCACTACTTGTCAAATGGTCTATAAAACATGCCAAAGATAATACATGAACTCACTTTAAGTCAGCTGAAGACAGACATCTGAATCTTGAACATGCGCACAGACATTTGAAATGTAGACAGCAAGATGTGGCCAAGGAGTGGAAAGGAAGCAATGCCGACTGAAGTGTGGATACAGTCCTTCCATATATTACAGCTAATTTGCTCCCATGGAAACATATATTTGAAAGCTTATTTCAAGTATCTGTTCTTTACTCTCACCATTACGTTTTGCTACAGCAGTTCTGCCCTGAAGGGATGCTAGTATTCCTTAAGGGAAGCTAGTGTACTGACTGTTAAATTCCGCACAGTAAATCCACTACTCCTGTTATATCTCTTTGGTAAAAACAAGAGAGTCGAAACCCAAGAGTTAAAAACAGAACAATCTTATTAAAAAGCCCCTGTGATTTAAACAGGGGCCAAAATACCATAAACAACCACAGAGAGGCCAGTCTACACCGCTAAGTACTAAAACTAATTAATTCACTGCTCTGTTTTTTGTAGGGGTGATTTTTCTACCTTTACCTTCTTTCCTGCAGGGATGAACTGTGTTTGGGTTTCGACTCACAGTTGTTTTCTTCCCTCCCTGTAGTATCAGCCTGTGGCTTACCTCCTGTTTCCTTAACCTCCTCCTTAGAAATAGAAGCTGGCTGCATTCTGGCCTCTGTTTCCAGATACAGTCTTTCTTGCCCAGCTAATCATGATTGTGTCTTTTAATTTCATGTACTAATTTACTTAAAGAACAAATTTTTCAGCTGCAGAGACCTATTGGTGTGTGTGTGTGTGCTGATAGCACAGTGTTCATACTTCTTGGGGTCCTTCAGCTACAATGGTGAGGGTGGGATGAAATGTTTTGTAGCTATTCCCTGTTAACGGGGCTCAGATACTACTATTAGTCTGGCCCACCTCGGGTGTTACGGAGGAAAGCATACGGGAACTTCTACTTCTGTTACAAGAACGTTTCCTGCACATGGTCAAAATATGTCCTCCCCACTTTTCAATGTGTTTATTACTTAATCAGGGGACCCAGCATCTCAAAAATCAGTGTGCACTTCAGGTAATTCACAGATTGCAAGGCTTTAAGCAGAAATGTTAGAATTAAATTCCTTTTTTACCTGTACTGAATTATATACTGTTTTAATTTCTAATATTCTATCTTTAGTCCTTTCTCATTTCTTATTGCTTGAATATTGTGCCAAGGAACTCTTTCACAACCTGGAGCGTCTTGGGCGCAGTGGTGCTTGACATTTTTCTCTTGATAATTACAACACTATTTCTACTGTTGCTAGAAAGCACTACTAAAATGAAGCAGTTCGTTTCTTTGCCTTCTTTTCTTTCTCTTAAGGTTACATTTGCTGTCAAGTCCTTTGCTCTGCGTCACCTACCCTGTAACTCTGGCTGCCTACGTGCCAGCAGCTGCCACGCTTTGCTGCAGAGGTTTGTGCACTTTGGAGAGCGTGGCTTCTCCTACCCGTACCCACTTTCAGAACCTGAGGGGACTGTCACCCAGTGCTCTGCAGGTGCTAGCAAACATCAAATTTCTCTTTTGTGGGAAAGGCCTCTTCTCCCCACCGCTGTCCTGCTAGTCCCGCAGTCTTGTACTAATGAAGCTGGGCTCTGGGCACCTGAGCTCACAGGCAAGACAATCTGCCTTGCAGTCTGTTGCGGAGAAGCTGGTAACTGGTCAGGTGCACAAACCAGTCAAAGTATGCCTTTCCAGGACTTATTAAGCAGACCTGAGCAAAAATATTTGTTGAAGAGATTCACCAATGGACAAGAAAGTGTTCTTCAGCTTCAAATTAGTGTGAGAAGAATTAAACTGATGTAAAACCACTTTCATTTTCATATAGCTTCATCTGTGACCCAAAAATACTGATATGAAAGTATCATTAACAGAACAGATGCATTTCTGAACTGCCAAATGCTCTTTCTGACTCTTATTCTAGGCATTTGTTTCACAACATTGCCAGTTGGTAAGGCATACTCCTTGCGGGGGAGGCTTTGTCATCAGTATAGCCAGAAGGGCTGGGAGAGCAGACTTGCTTAATTCAGAAGACCTTTTGTTTCGCCCTCATTTCCTATCATGTTCTTTCAGGAGAACATTTTCCAAACCCTTAAAGTGAAAATCTGGGCTTTTACAAAGCTAACTACAGGCAATATGAGATCATTTAGTAAACTTAAGTTTATCTGTCTTCTCTAGGAGACAAATTCTCCGTTACAGGCTTAGTGTAATACAGAGTGCCTCTTAACAAAAATAAGATGCTTTCTAAGTGGTTCAAAACCAGATCTTTCTTGTAATCAGGGGGAAGCAGGATTGCTCTCACTTTCCAGAGATTTGCTTTGCAGGTGAGCTTGTGGTTGGGAACTAGGCCTATGCAGTACCTTTTTCATACTTTTTTCATGCTCCACAGTTTGCATAGGCCAAACAGCTGCTACTGAGCTCTGATTTTGCACAGAGCGTGTTGGGAATGGAGCTAAATTGTCACCATCCACTCCCTGTGCACACAGGAGAGAAGACAGTCTGGAGAGCTGAGTTAAACTGTTTTAGTTCTGAGGATCTTGTCAGTTTTGGTGGTGCTAGGAGAGGAATCCAGAGCCCTGCTTAGGTCTAAGGTCTCCAGACTGGGTGGGAATACAAGCAGCTCTCTAAGAACAGGGTCAGAAATATTGAACAAAGTGAGGAGTGAGGTGACTCAAATCGTCTTGTGGGGTATGGAACCACATAATGAATATCTCTTTTAAGAGCTAGTGATCACGCCGTTCCTTTTTGAGGGAGCTGTGTACTAGATACCATTCTTGTAAAATGCTGCCATTGTCTTGGTTGTAATACTATGAGCTTCATGCAATAGACTAATGTTTAACCCCCCCCTGCAGAAGTACGTGAGGCTGGATTCTGGTCTCTCTGTTACCGGAAGGACTTCTAGTTCAGACTTCCTGGGGAATCACTTTGTTAGATTTTTGCTGAAGTGAAGTACATCAGCAGTGCAGAGAGGAGGACCTCGGTCGCAGAGCTCCTTGACCCATAGGGGTGCTTCTGACCCACAAGTCTCTCTCTTCCCCCGCTCCAGTGAATGCTGGTTTCTTCACTGCACAGTTCCAACAGTAGCAACATCTTCAAGGAAGAGCAACCGTAAATTTTTCTACCTACCTAAACACCTGTGGCCCAACAGTTGCTTTAGAAAGGCTATAGATGGGGTTTTGAATTCTCTCTGTGTAAGTAGGATGTGAATCTTGGTCTCCCATTTCCTGGGGGTTGCTCGTGTCACTGATTTTGTGTGCATTTGGTTGCAAAGAAAACAGAAACAGCTGTAGGTGTTCCTGTTTTAGTCACCAAATTCCACCAAAGTCCTTCATTTTATTTAGTCCTAAAATCTTTTTTTCACAGTACTGCCTTTTATTCACATTTTCTGTTACAAATATAAGAAGGCAAACATTTGAATAGACTACTGACTGTTAGTTCAGATATGACATTAGGTAATTTTAGTCATTTAAGCTAAATTTTATGATCATGACTTAGTTGTTGGGAGGACAATCAGCTGAAGAAAGTATACTGTAAGGTACTTAGTTATGGAATGAATATAAAGAATTTTGCAGATATAATGCATGAAATACTTTTTGAAACCTCAACATCTGAATTTCAAATGAATCTGCAATATGTTTTAAATTTTATTTTTGAAATACCAGAAGCACCACACTTAATCTGACTCTAATATGACTGACCCCCAGACATGATACATTAACAGGGACCAGGATCACAGCAGACAAATACTATGACGATGATTTAAGGAAGAAACTGAGTATTTTTGAAAGGTATGGGGAAGAAAATAAAAAATAAATTAATAATTAAGCCATCAAGCACAAACATAACCCTTGTTCACATTATAGACTCAGGAGCTGTTTTGAATTCCTTCCATGAGACACGATATCACTTTATTTACATATATTCAAAGAGATAACACAGGAAATGCACTTTAAGGCTTCTTTGGTCACTAAATCAAATAGATGCAGGACTGAGACTGAAAGCCTGTGTGACTGAGTTGAAAGAACCTTTATGAAGAAAGCAATATAAAGAAAGTATATCTATCGTATGTCTGTGAAGATACGTACAAATATTTAAATTCCTTTGTGACATGACATTGAGAAGAGCCACAGCAAGAGATCTGGGTGAATCAGATGGTCACAGCCTCTCCGTTCCACCAGGCTCCACCAGGTAGTCCTTCCAGCTGCTGCCACCACTGATGTCCCTCCTCCATGGCAGCAGCAATGGCTGATGGTGCTCAAGATAATTTTTCCCTATTAGCCTCCTCTTCACCGGGATTTCTGAGGCAAGTGCTCTTTTTGCCATGTGGTACTGTAGCTCTGGCACTAATATGTCAAACAGAAATAACTGCTTCACAGGCTATGTCAGTTCTGCCTCCTCTCTATAGCTTGCTTGAGTATTGTCAGAAAATCTTGCCTTTGACATGCCGAGACTGATGTTGGTTCCAAAAAAGATTACAGGGTTCGAGCTTGAACAACAGTTAAATAAACAGTAAATATCTGGACCATTTTGAGAACACTCCTGAGCAGCTGTCATGGGTTATTCTGTTATAAAAAGCTACTGCTCTGCATTTTCAATACAAAATATTCTCAAGTGTTCAGACTTTACTTGGCACTATCAAGGCAATAGTGCCAACCTCTGAGGCCATTTTATTATCACCCCTCTGTTTAATTCAGGTTGCCTTCTAACAATCAGAGGAGTTTTCACCCAGTTTTCACGATGTGATGGCAGAAAGCTAGCAGATGGTACTCAGCACACAAAGCCATGCATACCTGCAAAGTTTACTCTCATCAGCTGAAACGAGAGGAGATTTTTTAGTTTATCCCAGTGATTTAAGGTAAGTGGATGTCGAAGGCTTATGCACAGAACCAGTTTAACATTATTATTTGTGGTTTATTTGTCGGTTAGTCTAAGTCAGCATTTCTTGTCAGTGTAAGAGCACAAAGGATGCTTCAGCTTGGGATATCTAAGAAAGGTGGTGCGAGTTCACTAGTCTACTGCAAGCCATTTCCTTCACCTGTGGTTTGCCCATCCTTGCAGTCCTATTGCATCTGATTTCTAGACTAGTACTGTTAATCCTTATTTGTAGGATTAATCAATTGTGGTGGGTTGACCTTGGCCGGCTGCCAGATGCCCACCCAGCTGCTCTCTCACTTCCCCTCCTCAACAGGACAGGGGGAGAAAATAAGATGAAAAACCTTGTAGGTTAAGGTACAGACAGGTAGATTATTCACCAGTTACCGTCACAAGTAAAACAGACTTGACCTGGGGAAAATTAATTTATTGCCAATTAAAATGGAGTAGGATGGTGAGAAACAAAGGCAAAACTGAAAAGACCTTCCCCCCACCTGCCCCTCCTTCCCAGGCTCAACTTAATTTCTTCATTCCTGACTCCTCTATGTCCTCCTCTGTCCTGCAGTGGGACGGGGAATGCGGGTTGCGGCCAGTCCACAGCAGTTCCTCTCTGCCGGTCCTTCCTCCTCATACTTTTTTTCTGCTCCAGCATGGATCCTCTCCTTGGGCTGCAGACCTTCAGGGTAAGCCTGCTCCAGCATGGGCTCTCCGCATGGGTTGCAGTTCTTTCAGGAAATATCCACCTGCTCCAGTGTGGGGTCCTCCATTGACTGCAGTGTGGATAGCTGCTCCGACAAGATCATCTC
Organism: Fulmarus glacialis; assembly: GCF_000690835.1. NCBI lineage: Eukaryota > Metazoa > Chordata > Aves > Procellariiformes > Procellariidae > Fulmarus > Fulmarus glacialis. The sequence continues at coordinate 9,191 of NW_009217473.1, forward strand.
CGAGCGCTGCAGGGAAATACTGCTTCACCATGGTCCTTGCCACAGGCTGCAGGGAGGTCTCTGCTCCAGTGCCTGTTGCACCTCCTCACCCTCCTTCTTCTCTCACCTTGGTGTCTGCAGGGCTGTTTCTCTCACATTTTTTCTCACTCTTCTTTCACAGCTGCTGCACAGCGTTTTTACTCTTTCTTAAGCACGTTTTCACAGAGGTGCCACCATCTTGTCCGAGGGGCTCACCTGTGCCCTGCGATGGGTCCATTGGGGTCGGCTGGAACTGGCTGTGTCTGGCATGGGGCAGCCCCTGCGTCTCCTCACAAAGGCCACCCTGCAGCCCCCCGCTGCCAGCACCTGGGCACCTGCACTCAATACATCAATGTTGAACAGAAAATGCAGTTGAAAATAAAAAAGCAATTATTAGTTGTTATTGCAAATTAAGAACAAAAGCCCTGTCCTGGACTTCTCTGCTCCTTTCACTCATCTCTTGACATTCCTTTGCTTTGTTTGACCCTGAATGTTACTTTCTTCATTTCTGCTTCTCTCTCAGGTCTGCACACTTCTGTCCAGCAGTGCAAGATGAGTGTGTCCTACCCAATCCTAGAAATTACTTCTTTCTTCCCATCCAGGTCTCAGCACCGCCGTTTTCCCTCCTAGCCTGACCCTGGCTTTGCTGACAATGTTTCCAGCCTGGGAGCCCAGGAACCCCTCTGCCTGATGACCTTTCTCATGCCCCTGGTACTCCTGAGCCACCCAGACAAAGCCTTCAGTAAAGACCCCTATGTACAGAAAAAGGCTGAACAATTGATCTAGTTCATTTAACATCGTTATTTTAAAAAATGATTATTCTTCAGCGACCCTTTTCCTTGGGCCTGTTCCCAGACTTCTAACAACCCCTAGTGCCAGCTCCTCTAATGGGAAATGCTACCAGTCTCAACCCCTTATTAACCAGCCAGCTCTCACTTGCCAGGCTGCGCTTCTTTCATCTGCCTGCTCATCCAGGAGCCAGCAGCTTCCTTTTATCCAAATTTCCCCCTCTTTTGAAGGCTCTGCTGTGATCTGAGAGGAAGCTAAGCACAGACGAGAGACTCCATCAGTTCCTCTCGGCTTGCCCTCTGACGTGGACCACACCCTGCCAGGCTGAAGTGCTTTTTTCTCTCTTCCTTTTTTCCTCATTGCACAGACTGGCAGTTAAGACAGATTTAGCTGTCACACGAGATGATGTGATTACCCAAATTGCTTGGCTGTGGTTTCATTTCTCAAGCAAATGAAAATGTAAGACTGTAGACTGCAAGACTGAAACGGTACATCAGTAGAGCAGACTCTGTAGATCATTCTTTCAAATTCAAATGAAAGCTCAAGTGCATATTTAGCATGGTGGATAATATAAATTAATTTTGAAAGTGAGTAGCTGCAGGAGTCCCTGGGACTGGGAAGCTAGTTTTGAATTGGAAGACATCTATCCTAGACTTTCAATGCCACCAAATACTGAGACCAAATTTAAATTGTCAGGGAGGGACAATTAGCCACAATAACATACGTGATAGGATTTTAAAGGGGCTGAAGATATTTCGTGCTGGCTTTAGAGACTGTATTAAACTACTTGGTGTTATGCTGACACCGAGGCTCCCTGCAGAGCTGAGTGCTCTCATGCTATGCCAGAGAGGCTCCTGTGTGGTTTCAGATTCTGTGAAAGTGGCTCCTAACTGCCTGTTTTCAACTAACAGCTTACAACCAGGGTGCTGCAGGGGCCGGTGGCCACGGGACTTCTCTGGGGTCCGTCAGGGCAGGGCCTGGCAGCCAGGACTCATCCCACTGCCCCAGCCAGGAGCAGGGCAGCCCCCCTGGTCGTTCCTCCTTGGGGATGGTCCAAGGCTGGGCAAGGACGTGGGCCCACGGGTGGGCCTGGCTCGGCAGGGCCCATGGTTGGGCAGGGCAGGGCTGTGGGGAGCTGGAGACCGGCTGTGCTGCGGTGTTGCTGAGGCATGGGCTGATGGCTCTGGGGGACTGACATGGGGTCCTGGGCCACGAGGGTGGAGTGATTCCCGGGGGTGGGCAGGGACAGTCAGACCTGGCAGTGCCTCAGGGCCATGACACTGAAATGAGTTGTTGACGGTAAAGCTACATACAGTGCAACCTGCCTTTTTGTTCTGGAAACCTTTCTATATATAACTTATATATATATAACCTTTCTGAGTTTTCGATTCCTGGAGAAGTAAGGAGG
>NW_009217474.1:0-534 GCF_000690835.1 Fulmarus glacialis
AGCTCTGCTCGGCTGCGGGCCGGGAGGGATCCAGGGCTGCGATGCTGGCTGCCCGGTCGTGCGTTTTCTCTTCCTTGCAGCAGGCAGTAGTCCATGCAGCATGCAGGTAGAAACGTGGGACTGAGACAGGGAGTTCCCCAAAGGGTGCTGAGCCATCGCGCCGGCCCTGGGTCCGGGGGGTTTTCCCTCGGGGGTGGGGACAGTCACGGCAGTGCAGGACACTTGGTTCTTCCACTGACACCTCTCCTCTGTAGCTGTAGGATGGACTCACTAGCAGTTGCTACATCAGTCTTCTGACCTCGGTGAGAGTTTCTATGCTGTGCTTAAACACCATCTTTCCAGATGCATTGTTGTGGAGCAGCCTGTCTCCAGCCGCAGGTTGTGTTCCAGGTCACAGAAAAGTCACACAGTCCGTAGGGAGGCAGAAGTGGCCTACTCACAAATGAAGTTTCTTCGTCTTTTCAGGCTGCTGTTTCTCTTTTTCTAACCTGTGCAAGGAAGTTGACTTTTTTGTTTTCCATACGTCCAACTCTT
>NW_009217474.1:566-4162 GCF_000690835.1 Fulmarus glacialis
TGGGAAGTCCACTGTATAAATGAAAACCATTCCAAACTTAAACACCAGTTTCTCTAGATGTTTCCTTCATAATTGCTGCTATCAACTTTTCAGAAAGGAAGGCTAGACAGATCATCTGTACTCTCCTTTTTTTTTAATTGCAGATCCTTAACTGTGACCTAAATTCTTCATACTAATCTTCACTTTTCTGCAAAATTCTTTAGTTTAAAAAAAAAAAACAAACTCAAACCGTGTGCCATGTTTGGCAGTCATCTAGGTTCTTCTAATGATAGATTAGGCCAGCTGATTGCAGTAGACTATGCCTGCCTGTTTGTTCATTTTTATCATTATAACTTCACAGGCCTAATTTTTTCTAGCTGCTCCTCAGTGAGGTTTCTCCATGTTTCTGATATAGGGGTTTACCAAACACTGCTGTTTGCGCTACTAGATGCCTGTAAACCATATCAATGTAATACAAACACAAACATTCAATTGATTTTTTTTCCAAAGAAGACAAGATATGATTGTGAAGTCATTGATCAAGCAGTTGTGAATTTCTCTCCTGCTTCCCTAGCGTTTCCATGAGAGGAGATGCGGGGGCTGGAGGCCCAAGGAGAGTCTGACACTCCATTGTCACAGTTTAAGAATTCATCTAGTTGATGTCAGTGCCCACTACTGAATTTCTTACCTGGTAGTTAGGGTGTTTCTCACTGACTGCGGTCCTGGGAAGAGTGAACTGCGGCTTGTTCCTATGCTTAAATTAGAAAGCAAGAGCATGAAAAACAGATTGAAGTTCATTTTTTTTCCAGCGCAACTTTTTAGTGGTGAATTTCATTTGCCCTGAAGCTGCCTATTCCCTAGTTTTGATACAGCACCTGAAGTTTCTCAGCATCTCCTCCTGACAAATCATAACATTTTTATGACTTCTTCAAATTCTGTCATATCCCTGTTTGCTGTTTTCCCCAGATAATGTGTAGCATTTATTTCTAATAATTAAAACACTTCATAGCATGGTCCAGTTGATAATGTGCATTACATTTTTCTGTAAAGAAGATAGGTAATTTATCCATATTCTTTCTTTCCTTCTTTTTTTGCCAGTTTCTTAGCCAGTTCTTGTACGTGGCAAAATACTATCTCTGTTCCTAGGTTACAGTTTTGGTATTTCATATACTTCTACTTGGCAATGATTTTTGTTTTCTAGTCTATATAACCAGGATTTTTGTCCTGGGTTTCCCAATGAAGAATGACATTGAGTCATTATTAGTATTTTGAAGAAGGTGATAAATGATTGTCCACATGCCAGGAACAACGTACAGCAAATGAGTTGTTTATACTGACTTGGGAATGTCAAAATGGTATCTGTTAAATTACATGTCTTAATTGGAGCAAAAGCAACAAGCAATAAGTGACAAAAAATCTTTGTTAAATAAGAAGAAGGATTCTGCAATATGGATAAAGTGAACATCTGGGCAGGTGATGGAGTATGACAAAATAATTGAGATAAATGAAAAGAGGGCATAAAAGAGACTAGAGACAACATTCTTGGTATGGTAAATGCAATAATTATTTCATTAAGGAAAAAATACTAGGAAGAACTAGTAAGTTAGGATCTAAAATATTTGTCATCGTGTGATAAAGTCTAGGCAGAAAGCAGGTACCACTGAATGAATTGGAGGCAAAGAACACTCCATTGTGCCCCAGTGCAAGGGGAATGATTAGCTTTCATATGGGGAGCGTAGATGGGCTCATCCCTATTTTGATTCCAGTTCTAATTCAGCTGGAGTTGAAAAGGTTAAACACTTCCTTGTTGCAGAAAACAGTGGTTTCCTTTCCAAAGGATGGTATGCACATCCTCCAAGCGCAGGTGATTGTGTTTAACTGAAAAGTGAAACATGCAAAAAGAAGAAAGATTATGCTGCTAATGTGAATTGTTCTGCTTTCTTAGGACACCAGGCCTGGACATCACAGACAACAGAAGGTCAAGAGGTCTCTGGGAAACAAAAGGTATGTGAGTGTTTCTTGTCTAGTTTGACTGAGGGCAAGAAAAAAGCTGAGAGATTCCTATTGGAAAACCATGTGTGGTCTTTACATAATATTCTGAATTTTAAGAGCTGCAACGATTTTGGTTTGTGTTATGAGAGTCTCAACTGACTTTGCTTATTGGTTTGTAGGAGAAGTGCTTTTCTGACACTTCAAGGGGTATTAGCTTTCATTTATTGTTTTTAAAAGGATTTTAACGTTGGGAAGATAAATATTTTATGTTCAAGACCAAATGGTGTTCCAAAATCTTTGTATTTTGAGTGTGATTGCACGCTCAGGCTTTAATTTGATAATTCCTCTCCCCATCCTTCAGCAGTACCTCCTTAAACATAGTTTATACTGATCTGACCTTGTACCGTCAGTGTCCCCCACTTAGTAATTTCTGGATTGAACATGTAAGCTCCACAGTTCAAGGTGTGGGAGAGTATTGCTGGGATGGCCATCACAGTCATCATTCAAGCAATCTATTTATTTCAGTTTGTGAATTGTGGTAGCAATGGCATACATTGAAAAGTATTTCTGTTTTCTGTTCTTTCCTCTTATATTAATGCTATTTGCCCAGAGAATAGATACTCTATGTTTCTTTGACACCTAATAATTTTGCTGTCATGTACAGTAGTGTAAATGTCTAGGCATTTCAGGGCTGTGAGACATATTTGAGAATAGTGAATCAAAGTTCCCTCTGATCTCTAGGAAGAAAAATCAGTGGTGCTGGCTAGTCTAAATTAGTCTTTAATGTAGTGTGATTTGTAGGATATACTATAAGGCTGTCTTCATTGCCGAAAGCCTTGCTGGTTAAAATTCTTACTAACGTTAAGTCTTTTAGTTGTGTAGTGTCAGCTCTGACTCTGGGAATACATACTGAAAGAGATCTTGCCCTTTGTGGGATGGAAAAGGTCTCTTTTGTAATGATGGGCTGCAGAAGAATTCTTATATTCCACATCGGTTGCTTAAGGATAAATGTATATTTTTAAACTGAGATTAACTTGTGCCTGCTTCTTGAGTTGAAGGTTTGAGGTAGGATGAATATTTTTTTCTGTTCCTCTTGAGTAGGTTTCTAATGTCATTCTCTGAAAGATGTAGTGAAAAATGACATTTAGGATGTTTTATCTGACTGGCACTTTTCAGTTCACAAAACTCAGGAGATTCAATGAACTGTGAGGTTAATTTTTAGAGTACTTGGGAAGATGAAAGGGATGTTGTCTGTCAAGTTATTGTGGTTGTGTGTGTATGTATGCAGACATATACATAGGGTTTCAAGTTGATGTTTTCCAGGTCTAAGCAGTTTGAGGTGGTGGAAACTACTGTCCTAGGACTGAACAGTAACTATGATGAGACAGTCAGCAACATTTCTTCTGCCTCGCCGAAAAGTCGAGTGAACGGAAGTGCAGAGTCCAGAAGCAAGCGGACCATTCGTAGGCCTGCTTACTGGTTGGCAATGAGAGGAATAAAAAACAGCATTAACAAATCTTCAGAAAAAAAAGGTACTCATCACTCTTGGCTCAATGCAAAATTGTTTTTCTCTCTGGTTCTTTTATGAGAGATTAGAGGGCTTCTGAAAGACATGCTGCGGTTCA
>NW_009217474.1:4193-11192 GCF_000690835.1 Fulmarus glacialis
TTGGTAATGCTCTTCATGTATTAGGAGAAATAAATTTCCTCCACTGCAGAAACATAGATAAAATTCTCTGATGTTACACAGTTCCTTTTGAGTGACTTGTCTATTGAAATTAATGATTCTGTGACTGAACTCAGTTTTATCTGTAGAAGAGATATGTACAAGGGTTCTGGCAATCATATCAGGAATATGCTTTGAGAGCTTTAAAAATAGAACAAACAACAGTAAAGATGTGGAAAAGGGGACCATTCAGTAGTATTCTGGACTGGACACAGCTTTTGTGGTTGGTAGATTGTTTTTTTTTTAAAGAGCGTTTTTATTTCTTTTATTTTCTCACTTCTGTCACTTACGATTTTCTGATTTGGAGTGGTTTGGGTCTTATGTTGTTGTAGGAACATTCAGATTTCCTGGCCTAGGAGCTGTTTTCCAAACTTCTCGTGTGACAGAGCACCAAAACTTCGCTCTTCTTTAATGCACTTTCTTCTTATCTCTAAGTATCTTATCTGTATTCCATCCTGTTGTGGGGAGAGCTGAATCTGGTAGCTTGATAGAAGTGAGGTTGCTGCAGGTTGCCCAGGTCCAACCAGTAGCGAGGCTAAGTGTGTATTCCTGTAGGTATAAACACACATATACAACATGTATACACAGCCAGCCGCGCAGATCAACATGAAGAGGCGCGCTCAGCACTCACACGAACAGCACCAACAACTTCCATCCCGTTTCCCTCTCTGGCTGATCAGGATGAGAGAAAAGAAACATATATAAAAAAGATATATAAAAGAAGTACATATATATGTATCTGTACGTTTGTGAGTGCACACATGTGCGATATGGATCTCTCCTGTAGCTGAACACTCGGCCTACTCAGTATCTGGCCTTTGGATCATGGTCTCCTCAGTTGCTGGTGCGTGGACGTACGAGGCCCTGAGGCCCGCAGAGCCATGCCAGTTGCTTGTGTAGACCTCCTTACAGACAGGGTCACGCTCACAGACACTGCTCTTCCCGGTCCCTCTGATTTGGTGTCAGGCGTGACCAGACTTGTATACGGACCAACCACCTGTTTACAAGCAAGTGGCCCTTTTTATTCTCTTACACCTCTATTTTCCCACATTTGATCCTCCCCAAATCAGCTAATTCTCTCCCTTTCCTTTCCTTTGGTACCACTCCTAAACATCCCAGTCGTGTGTAATCCTGAGTTGTTCTTCGCTAGCATCCCGTGTGTCACGTAACCCGAGGCATTAACACCACACTCTCCCTTCTCACCGCTCCCCTGCCTTCCAAAGGGTGCTCCAGAGGGCGGCTCCCATTGACTCATCCTGGTGGGTCTCCTGGGACAGACCTGGGGGGAAGGTCTCTGTTTCTTTGAGTCCATAATTTGTGTTCCCCTGCCTGCCATTGTGGTTCTGTACTTCTCTGTGTTCATGGAGATAAGGCCTTGATAGGCCTGGAAATAGTGAGGGGAGGCAGGATATTATCTGGGTTTCCCCGCCTGCCATTTTTTCTCTATGCTCCTTTTTGTGTGTGTGCAGATGAGCTTTTTATGACATAACCTAGCACCTTCTGGCTCTCTTCCTGAGGAGTATTTTTTTCCCAGACCATGCTGTGGCACTGTTTCTTCCCTATCTTCTGTGTCGGAGGATTGCAGGCTTTGGAGTGCCTAAAAGTTACTGAGTCAAAAGGCTGTGCCTACCTCACTGGTGTCCAGGTGCCTTAGAAAAACTACTTTTTTTTTTTTTAAGTATTGAATATGAGGATAAGCTGAGGCAGGAGCAGACTCAAAGCTGTTATCCAGACTGAATAATGAGACTGAAGCATTTCTGTTCTTACTCATTAGCAGAAGTACTATTGAAAGGCAAGAGGAAATCTGAGCAAGGGGAAGGCGAAGATCTTAAAGACTCTCCCAAGAAGAAGCAGAAGATTTTGGGTAATACAAATAACTTGTAATTCCTAGTTACAAGCCTTCAGGTACTTCAGACTTCCTCTCTGCCCAAATGCTATCCTCTGCTGTCTTCCAACTCTATTTCTGATTCTGGGTATTTTGTTATAGGGGACTGTTGACTAGTTTCTGTTTTACAGTGGGAGATGATTGTTCTAATTTCAGTCTTTCTTAAAAGTCCAACGAAGGGAGAGAGGAAAGGAAGTAGGGGAAATGTAGGCTAGTCTGTTTCATTTCAGTTTCCCAAAAGATTCTGGACTAAATAATCAGACAAATTACTTGTAAACATCTGGAGATTAATGAGTAGATGATAACAGCAATAGGGGTTTATTAAGGAGAAATCAAACCCAACCACCTTGATTTTCGTTTACCACAGAGACGGAGTGGGGAAATGCTTGATATCATACGTCTTTCATGCCTTCAAAGGGTTGTTAATCAGTGGTTAGGTGCAAAAGGAAGTGTACAAGTGTTGAAAGTAGGAGCAGGTGACACAGGAAAAGTATACATTTGCTGTCCAGTCTTGCAAGGATGAGGTTAGGAAAGCCAAGGCCAACCTGGAGCTGAATCTGGGAAGGGATGTGAAAGGCAACAAGAAAGGATTCTGCAAGTACATGAACAGCAAACAGAAGACTAGGGAAAGCGTGAGTCCACTGCTGAACAGGGCAGGGGAACTGGTGACAAATGACATGGAAAAGGCTGAGGTACTCAATGCTTCCTGTGCCTCAATCTTTACCAATTAAAGGAATCCTTCAGGATTCCCACGTGCCTGAGACCAGAGGGAAAGTCTGGAGCAAGGAAGCCTTACAGTGAAGGAGGACAAGGTTAGAGCACTTAAACAAACTGGACATACTTAAGTCCCATGGGGCCTGGCAGGTTGCACTGAGTGCTGAGAGAGCTGGCTGGTGTCATTGTGAGGCCACTCTTGATTATCTTTGAAAGGTCAGTGTGACTGGGTGGGAGAGGTTCCTGAAGACTGGAAGGAGGCAAGTACAAGTCCTATCTTCAAGGACAGAAAGAAGGAAGATCTGGGGAACTACAGGCTGGTCAGCCTCACCTCAGTCCCAGGGAAAGGTGATGGAGAGAATCCTCCTGGAAAGCATTTCCAAATACATGAAGGACAAGGTGGTGACTGGGAGTAGTCAGCATGGATTCATGAAGGGCAAATCATGCTTAATCAACCTGATAGCCTTCTACAATGAGGTGGACGAGGGTACAGCAGTAGATGTTGTTCACCTCAACTTTAGTAAGGCTTTTCGTGCTGTTTCCCACAACATCCTCATAGATGAGCTGACAAAGTACACAGTGGATTGAAAACCAGCTGAACATCCAGGCCCAGAAGGTTGTGATCAGTAGCACGAAGTCTAGTTGGAGGCACATCACGAGTGGTATATCCCAGGGGTAAATACTGGGGCCAGTACTGTTTAACATTTTCATTAATGAGCTGGACAATGGGACGGTGTGTACCCTCAGCAAGCACATGGATGATACAAAACTGGGAGGGGTGGTGGTGGAGCAGATGGGTGTGCTGCCATTCACAGGGACCCAGACAGGCTGGAGAATTAAGCAGAGAGGAATCTCTTGAGGTTCATCAAGGAGAAATGTGAAGTCCTGCAGCTGGGCAGGAATAACCCCATGTACCAGCATATGCTGGGGTCTAACTTTCTGGAAACTAGCTTTGCAGAGAGGGACGTTGGGGTCCTAGAGGACAGCAAGCTGACTGAGCCAGCAACACGCTCTTGTGGCAAAGGCAGCCAACAGCATTCTGGGCTACATTAGGAAGAGCATTGCCAGCAGGTCGAGGGAGATCATCCTTTCTGCGCAGCACTGGTGAGGCCACATCTGGAGTACTGTGTCCAGTTCTGGGCTCCCCAATACAGGGGTGCAAATATGATTGAGCGACTGGAATATCTTTACTATGAGGACAGAGAGAGCTGCGACTCTTCAGTCTGGAGAAGAGAAGGCTCAGGGGGAATCTTATCAGTGTGTATAAATACTTGATGGGAGGGAATGAAGAAGAGGGAGCCAGACTCTTCTCTATAGTGTTCACTGACAGGACAAGAGGCAACGGACACAAATTAAAACACACAACGTTCTATCTACAGACAAGAATACATTTTTTTACTGTGAGGGTGGTCAAACCCTGGCACAGGTTGCCCAAAGTGGACCAACTGAAGAGAACAGGGACGAGAAGAGAGCAAAAAGCCATGAGAAAATACTGAAACAATAAGAGTTGTTTAGTCTAAAGAAAACAGGATTGAGTAGAGGAATGGGACTGTCCATTTGGTTGTCAACAAGTCATTAGATTGGCTCAGCCATACTGTGAACAGAGGATGTTTCAGTGTGGAGAGTTCCCATCCCCTGAGCTTTGTATATGAACAACCATACAGATTACAAATACATGGATGGGACTAATGCCTGCAGCTGTAAATAGCTATGGATTTTGAAAGGGAGTAGACAACATAATCTTGAAATGCCTTTAAAAAAAAAAGAAGCATTGAACATTTCTGAATGAGTAGCTTTCAGACAGCCTCCTAGCAAAAAATCTCTGCTTTTTTGTAACAAGGCTCACAGAATTAAGTCTTCTGGTCTTTCTTGTTTGTGTTATAACAGGAAAAAAACAGCAAGCTGGAACACAACAAAACTCCAAAACAAAAGGCCACTGTGTTCAGAAAGAACCAGAAACCTATGGCACAGGTAAGAAGAAGAAGCAGTTGCTCAGAATTGTTTATAAAGCAGCTAAAAGATAAATGTGATTCTAGGATTTGAATCTGAGCAACAGCTACGTTTCTGGTGTTCCCATTTTGTCGTTCACTTTACTGTTGACAAGGAAGAACTGGCTGCTGTCCTTTTGGCACTGTGTCAGTACCGCAGAGCAAGATTGGAGGGACTGCATACTGCCTAATAGTGTAGTTCCACGTGGTTTTACCACTGCATAATGGAACAGTGAAGGGGGAATCCCTTTTTGAACTGAGCAAAAGCCTGTTAAAGTAGTTTCACGATAAAACTCATAACAATATTTATACTTTTTTACTCAGCAGAATATGTTTGCAGGAAAAACTCTGTAGCTGTTGCTGCCAAATCACCTTTTCTGGTAACTTGGTAGCCAGAGACCCAAGCAGTCCATCCTAGAAAAATAACATTAGCCTTGACTCAGCAAGTGGAATGACTTAGTATGTGTAGCTCACAGCAGTCATTAAATACTCCCGAATCAAGTGCTATTTGATTCACAGACTTTTCCCCCAGCCACCTGGGGAGGGACAACCCCTGCCTGTTATTACTGGGCAAAGAGGAAAGCCTTTAGATCTTTTTATGACAGGAATTCAAGTAGATGGCTGCTAAGCTGCTTTCTTCCCAGAACCCATTTCAGTAATTTATAATCCTTGTGGATTATGCCAACTTTTGCTTGCCATTTCAAAAAGAGGCCAGGAACTGGAAACCACGCCACACAGGGTACTTTTCCCTGGCTGTTGAGTAACTTGGCCTGGTGGTGCAGCTCTGTTCACTTTCAGTGCCAAAACTGCTGGTTAACATAAGTGGAGTTCTAAAGATTTGGTTAGTAGAACTGAACCGTGGACTTTGTCTGAAACTGTTCAGTCACATCTGTGACTACTTTTACTGTGAAAACCCTTTTTGCCGAAAGAAAAGTTTACTCTGCGTGCTAAAGTAATTGTGTAATAAAAATGAATGAGGGAAAAAGCTCTAGTGAACAAGTGGAAGAACACTCATTGCAAGGGGATGGTAGGATTAAAGAGTTTTTATAAAATGATCTCCCAAAAGGAGTGATGTGTGCCTTTTCACATGACACATTTAAAGCTGCAAGTGAGCTAAACCTATTGAAGTGTAGTTGGACACAAGTTTGGTAGCATGTGACCTGTTTCCTTCTAGGATTCATTGTGCACACTGAAGGAAAAAAAAAGATAATTGTGTTGCAGTTCTATTCCAAACCTTTTGTTCTGACAGGTAGTATGGAAGAGCGATGGTCTTTGGAAATTCAGGACAAAGGCCGAGTTACCTGTCCAACATGCCGGGCTGTGGTGAGAAAGACTGTAGAAGGACTGAAGAAACATATGGTAAATTGCAGGCAGGTAAGAACATGAGAGATGAGCAAGGTTTTCTTTACTCCTCTTCAGCTTACTGATAGAAATGCCTGCACACTATTTTGTGTTGCATTTAAAACCAGTTTCATCTCATCATCATGTCTCTAAGGAAGAGTCCTTTATATGTCTGTAAGAGGCTGCGCTTGATTATTCTTGCTTAGCCTTTTGCTGGAGGTTTGGGGTAGTGAACAATGGTGTAGCTATTTCATTGTTCCCCTAAATTTTAGGCTCCATAAAATCGCTTCTGTTCTTAATGGGCAGTTACCAGGCCCAAATAAATAAAATGTTCAGCTCTCCAGCTCCGTTCCCCCAAAGAGTTTCCCACTGCTTTGGTTAATTTACAGTTCCATGCACCATGTCCTTGTTTATTTCTAGGAAATGTTCACGTGTCATCACTGTGGGAAGCAGCTGAAGTCTTTAGGAGGGATGAAATACCACGTCATGGCAGACCATAACAATCAGGTAACACATCTAGAAATCCTACAGGCAAGACAGTCTTTTGTTCGTTCCCTGGTGCACACAGAAACAGAACATGGTGTGTTTTTTCAAATGTTGTAGCTGTTCAAATCTTGTCTACCTATTATTTTTCCTGTGAGATTTGACATCTGAAAAAACAGTAGAATGTTACCAGAGATGGTAGGCATGCTACATCCTAGAAATTTCTGAGGGGATGAATTTCTGTTTAGGCTGGTTGTGTCTCACATAAAAGGCGTTCTCAATCAGAAAAAAAAAAGATTGCTCATTAGGCTGCAATTTTTAGTCCTTTGCTAGAAAGTAGGAGTTTTTCTACATCCAGAGTAGACTAGATTTCAGTTCTTTACAAGTTCAAAGGTAAAAAAGCAGAAGCAGCAGTTTAGTTCTTGTCTCTATTGATTGTAAAGATACTAATGCTACAATCTGCTTTTCCTCTTTGCTATTACTTTAAAGAAGGCAATGTCTCCTAGAATCATAGAATCATTAAGATTGGAA
>NW_009217475.1:0-6488 GCF_000690835.1 Fulmarus glacialis
TAAATGTCCCTTCCAACCCAAACCATGCTTATTTTGTTATTTTATGTTGAAATAATTCTTTAAAAGGTCATTTCCTCAGAATTTTTGTGACAAAAAACTTTATCCTGACTAGTTTTAAAAGTACTCTTTTGAGTTTAAAACCATTGTCACTTGTCCTGTCACTACAGTCCCTTGTAAAACATCTCTCTCCATCTTTCTTCTAAGCCCCCTTTAAGTACTGATAGGCTGCAGTAAGGTCTCCCTGAAGCCTTCTCGTCTCCAGCCTGAACAACCCCAACTCTCTCAGCCTTTCTTCATAGGAGAGGTGTTCCAGCCCACAGATAATTTCCATGGCCTCCTCTAGACCCCCTCTAACATGTCCATGTCTTTCCCCGCACGGGGCCTCAGAGCTGGAGGCAGTACTCCAGGCAGAGTCTCATCAGAGCAGAGTAGAGGGGCAGAATCACCTCCCTCGATCTCTTGGCCACACTTCTTTTGATGCAACCCAGGATACGATTGGCTTTCTGGGCTGTAAGTGGACATTGCTGGCTCACGTCTAATTTTTCATCCACCAGGTATCCCCAGGTCCTTCTCGGCAACCCTGCCAAAAAGCTGCTCTCAATCCATTCATCCCCTAGTCTGTACTGATACTGGTGATTGCCCCAACCCAGGAGCAGGACCTTGCATTTGACCTTGTTGAACTTCACAGTTTCACATGGGCCCATTCTTCCAGCCTGGCAAGGTGCCCCTGGATGGTATCCCTTCTCTTTATCATAACAACTGTGCCACTCAGCTTGGTGTCATCTGCAAACTTGCTGACGGTGCGGTGTCATCTGCAAACTTGCTGACGGTGCACTTAATCCCACTGTCTATGTCATTAATAAAGATATTGAACAGTACTGGTCCCAATACAGACCCCTGAAGGACACCACTTGTTACTGATCTCCATTTGGACATTGAGCGTTTGACTGCAGCTCTTTGGATGAGGCCATCCACCCAATTCCTTATCCATCAAATATTCCATCCATCAAATCCATATCTCTCCAATTTAGCAACAGGGATATCGTGTGGGACTGTGTCAAAGGCCTTACAGAAGTCAAGGTAGATCAATTACTCTTCCCTTATCCACCAAAACAGTCATTCCATCACAGAAAACCACTAGGTTGGTCAGGCAGGACTTGGCTTTTGTGAAGCCCTGTTGGCCGTCTCTAATCCCACCCCCCTGTCATCCATATGCCTTGACATAGCTTCCATGAAGATCTGTTCCATTATCTTACTGGGCACAGAGGTGAGACTGACTGGTCAGTAGTTCCCAGGGTCCTCCTTTTTACCCTTTTAAAAATTCGCGTGATGTTTCCCTTTTTCCAGTCACTGGGGCCTTCACCTCACTGCCATGACTTTTCAAATATGATGGAAAGCGGCTTAGTGACTACATCAGCCAGTACCCTCAGGACCCTGGGATGCATCTTAGTGGGTCACATGAACTTGTGTATGTTCAAATTCCTCAGGTGGTCTCGAACCTGATCTTTTACTATGATGGGTGGGACTTCATTCCCCCAGTCCCTGACTTGAGATTCAGGGACTTGAGGGATGTAGGAAAAGCAATTGACAGTGAAAACTGAGGCAAAAAAGCTGTTGAGTACCTCAGCCTGTCAGTTGTCACCATATCCCTTGTCTCATTTATCAGAGAGTTACAATCTCCTTTTCTCTTACTTTTCTGATTAATGTACTTGTAGAAGCCCTTCCTACTACTCTGCACATCCCTTGCCAAATTTAACTCTACCTGTGCCTTAGCCTTCCTCATCCCATTCCCACACTCCCGGGTAGTGTGTGGATAACATGGAGCAGAGCAGGTTGTGGTGCCCAGGCAAGACTCTGTTGGCACAGCTCTGAGATACAGGAGTGCTAGTTCTTGTAAGTTGTAGGTAATATTTTCTTTCTGAAATTGAATTAACCTTGGAATACTTGATTTTTGCATTGCATCTGCATAAGACACTGATGACTCTCAGCAGCACTGTGAAGGAAGGTGTTTCAGGTGCCAGCTCTAGACCTCGGTCTAGATTCTCTGCCAGGACTCATTTCTCCTATTGTAGAATAGCCCACGTTGATGGAACAAGGCAGAACAAATCAGATCCCCAAATATTGGAACTTCCTGATGACTTTTCAATTAGCATCTATGTAATAATTCAGCTCCTCCTGCTGCATCTGTGAGAAGAGACACATCACCTCTTAATTACAAATAACTGCTTATCTTGGTCTGTGGTTTAGGTTGTGGTTTCGGACATTAGTTTCAGGACTGGCAGTGTTGTTGCAAGGCATATTTGGCTTTGATTACACAAAAAACTGATCAATATTTTTCCCAAATCCATGATTTTATGTGGTGGTGTTACTTTGGAATTAAGATCCACAGTGAAAAGATGGGTCCTATAATGAACATACAGTCTCATCAGCAGACTAGAAATTGTGGAGTTTTTGTGTGGCTTTCAAACGTGCAAAGTGATAGGGACAACATTTTTTCCACAGAATGGTTCTCTTTGACCTAGTGTGCACTGCTTACACAAAGAATGAGAGTTCTGTTCCTGGTTGTGTTAAAATTGGGCTTTTTGATTCAATTAGGTTTGATAGGAGAACTCTCTTAGAAGCAGTAAGAAATATGCCTTTGTGTAATGGGTGTTAAAGTCACAGCCATTGGGGGACAGAGGTGAAAGGAATTTGAAAGTATTTTTGTCCCCTGAAAGTATTTTTGCAATATCTGATCTAAATCTTTTCCTATTCTAAATATATTAGATTATCTTGTCTCCACTGGAAAATGAAGGATCTGTTACATGCCCTTGTTATATTGCCTAAGTAAATGAGCTTTCTAAATCATCCGGTAAAATCCCCTTTGTGCTGTCGACGTGCAGTTGGACTGAGCTATTAAGTCTATATTGCCCTGGCTTTTATATCTGGGGAAAGGATTGATGTAAGAGAGAGCTTCTAAAATGTTACAAGTGTCTCTGCACAAGATCCCAAATACACCCTAGGATATGGACCAAATACCACTCCAGCACAGAGTCCACATTGCTATGTGGGGAAACACAGCTTCCCATCTGCTGGGTAGCTGAGTTCTCTGGCTGATGCCCATAGAGATACAAGACAGAAAATCGGATTAAGCCTTTTCTTGTTTCTGGGTTACGTTGTAAAACTCTATCATCAGGACTAATTTTCAATTAAAAAATTGTTCAAATTTATTTCTCAAAAGATTCTAGCTTTGTGTAGAAAATACAGAAAATTCTGTTTCTGATCAAGAAATCAAGTGACATAAATATTATCTGCATTTTTATAGTAAAAACGTGGGGGACATCAGCTCTGAAGTGGCACTGGGAGTTACTATACATGTGTCTTACGCACAACTGTCCTTATGGGCCAGACTCTCCCATGATGTATCTCATCATGAGATACAGAGTTGAGAGGAAGAGAGAGAAGATAATGCGATGTCATGGGGAGACAAAATCTGACCTTTGGGACCAAAGCTCCTGTGAAGCTCCTTGTAGTACTTCAGAAAAGATCCATGTAGTACTAATGGAAATTAGCTGAAACAGTCAGTGTTTTCTTTTCTCAGCCTCATGATTGGTGCTTAACAATGAGAGAGGCTGGGAACAAGGTCTGCTGTGTGTTTCAACCATCCTGCTATCTCATCAGGACCTCTGAAACATCCCAGTCATGGACAACAGCCAGAACTGATATGGCCAGTGAAGGGATCACATCACTTGCTAAAAATGAAAGCTTTCTGTCACTGTCATAATTGCCAATGTCATTGAAATTGGCCTGGCTCTATTTAATCCTTATAGGTCTCCCCACTCCTCATTTCTAAATTCCTGGGTTTGCCTTTTACCCTAAAGCTAAAGGCATTTTGAACCTTGCAATTTGCACAGTGACTTATGAGACATTTTAAATTGGGGTATATTGAGGGATAGTTTACCTTTGGCTCTCACAGATTTGATCTGAGATTTGTTATATAAACTGCAGCAGAGTGAGAAATTTGCAACTTAAAAGGATTGAGTTATATTTATGTTCTGACGTATCCTCAACTGTAACAGACTGAGAAATGTTTGATATCTAGCACTTGCACTTTGCTGTGAGATTTACACCTTTTAAAGGGGACTGATATTGCTCTGCACGTGTAGCTCTTCTTTCTCTGATAAATGGCTTGAGTTTCTGAGATCTTAGATGAGTGCCACAGTGAGGAAACATTAAAAATTAGTAATATGTGACTCTCTGAGGAACAAATAAGATGCTGACCTCTTTCTATTAAATACGCACCAATAGAAAGAGTCATCTGGAAAGGGAAATGAAGAACAACCTTAATTTGAGGGACAGTGTGCTAGCAAGGTCCTTCAGTCTGCCACTTCGGTGAAGGTAGGGAAGGTAGGGGATGGAGATTCCTCTGCATTGCAAAGATGCAAGGGTTATTGACGTGTTACAAACCACAGAAGTGCCTAAGAACAGTCCCATGGGAATTAGGACTTTTCCCCCCAGAAAGGTGGTTGGATCAACAGCCCAACTGAAGTGCATCTACATCAATGTATGCAGCATGGACAACAAACAGGAGGAGCTGGAAGCCTTTGTGCAGTGGGAAAACTATGATATAGTTGCAATCACAAAAACATGGTGGGATGACTGACACAACTGGAGTGCTGTAATGGATGGCTATAAACTTTTCAGAAGGAATAGGCAAGGAAGGAGACGCAGTGAGTGTTGCAGATGAGTGATTTAGATCACTTAAAGAATCACCCTCAAAGGTATTAGCAAAAGTGGTTTTAATATGATGTTGTGAAAGTGCAACTTAACAAAGTTCGATGGCAAGGTTCACTCTATGAATTACTGCATGGAAGAAACATAAAAAGGAAAACTGAGTTACACTGCAGTTGGAATGATTCACAGAGAGACCAGGGACGCAAAAGGTTAAGGAGAACCATCCCATTGAGTCACGAGGTTAGAGTGGACTCCCTTTCTTTCTAAACTCCTCAGAGAAGAGTCTAGGTGCAGCTAGGTCCAAACCTAGTCTCAGACTTGGTCAATGGTTTATGTCTAAGGGATTATATATGCAAAATTTATGTAATGTTTCCTTAGCATAAATTCAGCATGCAAAGTTCCTAAGACAAAATCAAAGTTACTATATTACAAGGTTATGTGCAATATCGGTCACTTACCAAAGATCTGCCGTTCAGAGAAGAGTCTAGGTGCAGCTAGGTCCAAACCTAGTCTCAGACTTGGTCAATGGTTTATGTCTAAGGGATTATATATGCAAAATTTATGTAATGTTTCCTTAGCATAAATTCAGCATGCAAAGTTCCTAAGACAAAATCAAAGTTACTATATTACAAGGTTATGTGCAATATCGGTCACTTACCAAAGATCTGCCGTTGGTAAACGAGACTCCTTGCACCCACAACTTTGTTCCTTGATAAATGAGTCTTGGAAAAGCCACCTGCTATTCATGTGTCAATCACAAAATCGGTGTTCCAAGCTCATATGCATCGATGCTCACTGTGCCACTTGGCTCCTCGGAGAACAGATTGAAACCAGAGAAGTTCATGGCCCGGCTACGGCTCAGGCCTTTACCTCTTCCATAGCCTGCACCAAACCACCTCCAGTCTGGTTAAGAGGTCAAGTGCATCCGTCACAGCGGGGTAGCCCTGTATGTTAGGGAGTGTTTTGACTGTCTAGAGCTTGATGATGGTGACCGTAGGGTTGAGTGTTTATGAGTAAGAATCAGGGGAAGGCCAACAAGGCAGATATCATGGTAGGAGTCTGTTATAGACCATGCAACCAGGATGAAGAGGCAGATGAAATATTCTATAAGCAGCTGGGAGAAGTCTCACAATCGCTAGCCCTTGTTCTCATGGGGGACTTCAACTTATCAGATGTCTGCTGGAAATACAATACAACAGAGACAAAACAGTCGAGGAGGTTCCTGGAGTGTGTGGAAGATATAAATTCCGGACACAGTTAGTGAGCCAAGTAGGGAAGGCGCCCAGTTGGTGAGTGAGCCAACTAGGGAAGGCACCCCACTGGACCTCTTTTTTGCCAACAGAGAAGGACTTGTGAGTGATGTGATGGTTGGAGGCTGTCTTGGGCATAGTGATCATGAAATGATAGAGTTTTCCATTCTCGGAGAAGTAAGGATGGGGGTTAGCAGAACGGCTACCTTGGACTTCCGGAGAGCAGACTTTGGTCTGTTTAGGGGCCTGGTTGATTGAGTCCCTTGGGAGGCAGTCCTGAAGGGCAAAGGAGTCCAGGAAGGCTGGACATGCTTCAAGAACATAATCTTAATGGTGTAGGAGCAGGCCATCCCTATGTGCCAAAAGATGAGCGGGCAGGGAAGAAGACCAACCTGGATGAACAGAGAGCTTTTATTGGAACTCAAGAAAAAAAAGAGAGTTCATGACCTTTGGAAGAAGGCACAGGCAACTTAGGAGGACTGCAAGCATGTTGTAAGTTATGCAGGGAGAAAATCAGAAGGGCCA
>NW_009217476.1:0-24176 GCF_000690835.1 Fulmarus glacialis
TGACTCCCGGCAGCGATCCCGTGGCTGAGCTCTTCGTCGTTTTCTTTTAAAATCTGCCTACTTGGGGGCAGCGAGGTGGCAGTCAGGGGAGCGGGGCTAGCTGGGCTTCACCTTCCGAGGCCGGGTTAGGTGCTTGCGAGAGGGATAGCTGAAGGAAATGGCTCACCCTGCAAGTCGTTCTGCATCTTACAGACTCGGGTTTTGTTTAACAGGAGTAATTACAAATATTCAAAGAGACGCTCATTAAATTATTTTTAGGATAGGATCCACCATGCTTGTGTCCCATCACGGACTGCTGTTTGTTTTGTGGCCCAGTGTTGCTTTTTTTAAATGGAGTTCAGGTGCTTTTCTTCAGATAGTGAAGGGGGGAGGGAAGAGAAAACATATTAGCGGAAGGAGAGGTAGATTTGTGAACTGTTGCTTAAAAGCAAGGAGAATATTTCATGTGTTGCCATGTCTGATGATGCTTTATTGGAAGAGGATATTTGGGAGTACAAATCCATTAGGAAGCAAAAGCATCAGAGTAATTCAGAGAGCATCTCTACACCTGTGCAGAAAGTAAGTGATGGCAAGTGCAGGCCAAAAAGAAAGAGAAATAGAAACAAAAAAAAATCCGTAGAAAAAAATGATACGCATCAGAAAACCAAGCAGAGATCAAGGCCAAATCAGGATGTAGATCGATGTAAAGATGACAGTAGTGTGCACTCCCAGGAAAGCGTGAGTAGCCTGACAGAACAGAGCTCACAAAATGGAAAGCCCGTTCATGATGGATACTGTCCGAGCTGCCAGATGCCTTTCTCTTTGCTGTTGGTCCAGACACCTCGATGGCACGTTGCTGAATGTTTGGATGCTCCGGGATCCATTGGAAAAGGTATGAACAGAAGTAACAAAAAAGCCTTCAGAGAAAAGTTAAAGGCTCCTCACATAATGTTGCTGTAAACCGTGGTTTTCATATTTAGTTCAAAATCTGAAGTGGTAGTTGGTATGATTTTTAGAATATTATTACTGATAATTTATCAGTATTATTTTCATATGACTTGTTTGGTTCTTTGTGAAGAACATGGAAATCTGACATGAAATCTCATCAGAATCTAATCTCAAAACTTTGTAGAGTAGTGACAAAGATTCATGGTTGTTTATCGAGCTCCAGTTTTAGTAGTTTATTGAAGAAATTGAAGGTGCATATTTACCGGTTTAAAATAATGAAACCTGTTTCAATTACTAAGTCAGTGTCAGCAAAAAAACCTCCTTCAATTAAGAGGCTGCTACTTTTGACACTGACTATCTTTCTCCTTAGGTATAAATTTTATTATCCTGTATCCATGTTTCTGTGTGACTTGTCCAGTTGTCTATGGACAGATGGAAGCTGAAATCAGTCTGTTAGGCTAATTTACTTGAAATGTTAGCCCCTGATCCGGTATGCTTTAGAAATTTTATACAGAATTATACATGAACATTCCTGTATCATAAGACAACATAGTTTTGTTTTGAGTTCTGCACAAGAGGAATAAAACTGACTCATTCCAATTGCTAGTTTCATGTGGGGAAATACTATGTCTGAACAGATCCAGGTATCCAACTTATATTCTTAATACACCTCATAACTTTTGAAAAACAGAAAGCATACAGTCAGGAAACTTGAGTAAAGGCTGTTTAGGTAACACAGTCACTTTTCTTTTTATATCTTTGTAACTTTCCTTGAAGTTTCTTCTTCAGAACAATGAAATGTGACCCCTTTAATCCCAATTTTGGCAGTGGTTTTAACTTAAGGCAGATGTGTTAACACCTCATTTCCATCTCTTACTCCCATAATTAACAGATGAAAAATCCTTCTGATTGGTTTATGCATTCACCTTAAAATCCTCAAAAGTTAGGCTAGCAAACTCTCAACAAAAAAGGCTTAGGGAACAGCCACAGCTTTTTTGCTGGCATCTGAATCCTGAATACTTTTTTCACATAAGTAAATACGTGACCTTTTTTTTTTTGTTTTTTTAATTTAATGTGTAACCCAGCAGGCATTTCAGGTTGATTCAGAACCGAGATTTGGTTTACTTTGAAACATGTCTGCCGGCCTTTTCTGGTGCTACTGCTCTGAGCTCATTGCTTGCATGTGAGACAATTCTAAACTAGAAGCCATATGATTACATTAGCACAGTATTGAAATAGGGTTAAGTACTCTTGTTGTTAGAGGGCTGTATTAATTCAGGCATAGCGCTGTATTAGCAGCAGCTGTTTGGTTTTAGGTTGGAAGCATTCTCAATTCTAGCCAGCTCAGGACAGGAGGTCTTGGCAGCTTGAAAATGACTTTTTAGTTGTGCCTTCTGTCCTCCAATAGCTGCGTTTATAAGAAAAAGCTTTTAAATTGTGTGTCATGTGTGATTTTTATAATAATAATTATGCCAACTGTATTTGCAAATATATTAACATTACTTCTGTGTTTAACTGTTTTCATAGAGTGTCCTGATGGTTTACTGTGCACTTCCACCATTCCATCCCACTACAAGCGCTATAGTCATTTTCTACTTGCAGCAAGCAGGGCAGGAGATTATCTTGTAAACTCTTCAGCAAACATTTTGGAGAGGAAGGTGACATATTCTACTGCTGCAAAGCCCAGCTCTTCCCCAAGTCATGTAGAGGAAATTTCACAGAATGAGAAACCATCTAATAATGTAAAAAATGTCCCAAATGATGACTGTACATTGATGATAGAGAGTTCACCGCAAATGAGGTCTCTAAATATAATCAGTGAAAGTACTTCCTCTTTTGCAGATGTTCAAAAGCCTCAACAGTCATGTCAGCTTACACAGACCACAGATAATAGTTGTAAATTTGAATTTTATGACTTTGCATCCTCTCAGGAAAGTGGATCAGGAGAAGATCTGTGTAGTCAGAAAGATACAAGTCAGCCAAGTCTACTACAGTCAAAAGCTGACTTCAGTGACTGTGAAATTTCTTATTCTCCACTGAGTACTTTTGAGGAAAGTGAAGAGGAAACTGAGGAAGAGGAGAAGAAAGTAAAAATATCACAAAATAAATTATTCAAAGTCCAGAACTTTGAAGATGAAGGATCTAATTCTGTGGTGTTTAAAACTTATGATGGACTTTTCTTACAGCAGAAGTCTCAGTATGAGCATACCAAAATGGGAAATTTCAAACTTAAACAAAACCACTGTGAGGAAGTAAATACATTGAACAATCTAGATCATAGCGTAAAAACACTTTCTCAGAGTCACATGAACAGCAAGTTCTGTAATTCAGCATGTGTAGATAATCAGCATCAGCAAGAGGCGCTACCCAGTGGTTCCTCTTTTCCTTTTAATTGCGAGGAGGTTGAACAGCCAGAATTGACTTCCTTTGCTGCTAAAGCAGGTAACACAGAGTCAGAAGATATTTGTGCTTGTGCTTTGGATTCTGCATACATGAGTTCTACTGAGACATCATCACTGCTAGTCGGAGAAGGTGCTGGGTCTCTTCTGACACAGAAAAGTAATGTTTTGAGGGACCCAAGTAACATTTTAACTAATACAGATAAAATGACTGCCAATGCAATTGAAAAAATAGCTCTCCAGGAGAGTTTGCAGTCGGTAGTGGAGAAAGAAGGAAATCTTAATACAGCTGCTGCGTGCTTTCCCAGCCTCATCTCTAAAACAGAGTCATCTCTTTCTTTAGCAAGTATGAATGCCAAATCCAGTTCTGCTAAAGAACTCAAACAAATGGACATTGGTGTTTTCTTTGGGTTAAAACCCAAAGTAAAAGAGGAAAGCAAAGGAGAGACTCATTTGAGTGAGGGAAAGCAGGTATCAAGTTCAGTAACTCCCAATGGAAAGAGGCCCAGACAGCAAAAAAGGAAAGCTGAAGGGTCTGTGGAAGATGTAGAAGCAGTTATAGAAAGTTCAAGTAAAAATGGAGCCTTTGCAGATATAAGTTCTGGTGGCCAACGAAGGTGGAGAAAAAAATTTAAAGAATTACCTGCTACAGGTGAAGGAACAAGAAAAAAACACTGCCCTTTCTACAAGAAAATACCAGGTGAGAGATAACTCTTGCTTTTTGTAGAGGTTAACTAATTTTGGCTTGGGTGTTGTATTTTTTTTTCCTAATTTTAGGCTTCAGTATTTTTCACTCTTCATAACCATATAGACTGCAGCTCATAATGAATTTTCTTTCCTCCATCTAAGTTGATAAAATCTTGTGTAGGTGCAGATCTCCAGACGAAGGTGATTGCAGAACTAGAGTCAGCAATGGCTTCAACAATGAAGTACAGTGAAATAGTTATCTCAGGAAAATTATTTCAAGGACTGATGTTTGCATGTTTTTGACAGAGAAAAAAATACGCAGTATTGAAAGATGGATCTACTTTCTTAAATGATTTTGAATATATCCCTTGTTAATATTCACTCCTAATTCCTGAATTTAATCTTTTACATTGCTTCAGTTGTGCCTGAAAATAGGGCTGTCAAATAGCAATTATTTCCTTACACTAAGTTAAAAAAACTGAGTTTAATTTTGTATTTGAAATTCATGAGTATTAGCAATATGAAGTACTACAACTGTGAAAACAAAGAAATGAAAACCAAGCAGAAGAATTTAGCTAAGGAAACAGCCAAGAATTTCTCAGAATCTTCTCAAGCAAGTACATAAAATATAGGATGATGGATCAGTGGCTTAAAAAGCTTCAAATCCTCCTTCTGTTTACCACTAACGGACTGTCTTAGTCTTAGGTAGGTATTTGAGGAAGCCAAATAGAAATATATTTGTGATCCTAAGTGCCAAGCTCCTGCTTGAACACCTGTAAGTCTTTGTGGGGTTATACCAGTATCATGGGTTCCATGGGCTTAGAGAATTTTCCATATATAGTAAATTTGAAGAGCAGACTCCTATGCCTACAATGCAATTTTAAAGTTGCTTTGTTATTATCTATATTATCTTTGTTCTGAATTTTGTTACTACATTTGATGTATATTTGACTGTATTTTCTATGTTGCTAATGATATGTATTTATCCCCATGGCCTAGTGTAATTCAGCCTCCCTGAAGTTTTGAGTCTGGTACCTCTCAAACACTTGGGGATTTTTTGGTTTGTGGTTTTTAATTAGCAGACTGCAATGTTTTTTTGGAGTTGCAAATACTTGAAGTTCTAGCCTCAAGTAAGTATAACTATTTCTAGTTCTCCTAGAAGATCTGGGAAATTTGTGTAACATAAAATGCAAAGTATTTGAGTGCCACCAGATTAATTAGTTCTATGCATTATTTGGTTGTTTTAAGAAAGTATAACCCAATGTGAAAGGACCATTTGTCAGCATGTTTGCATTTTAAAAAAATTACATTTGCAGAGAAAAAGGCTATCTTCTATACAGCTGTCTTTATGCAATATCTTTATACAAACAGCACCTCACTAAAATGGCAAATCAGTCACATTTCATCTCAGCAGATATATTCGAAGACCCCAGATTGCTTGCTTGATAATTATATGGTAGCATGTTTTAAGAGGAATATTAAATGTAGAATAATTGAAAAATTGCAGTTTGATCTCAAAATGCATTTTGTAAAGCTGTAGTTACCTGTTTTATTTTGTGTTGAGACGTTGGTATTAGATTTTAATCTACATGAACTTTCAAAAATACCAGCTGAATGCAGATAAATGTGTTTTATTTGCTTAACCAGTTGCCATCTGTATAGGATGGCAGCTGAGCAACAAACAGTTGGGAGGCCTGTGAAAGTATTTGTGTGTGGACACTTTGTTAAGTTTTTATTTTAATACGTGAAAATCTTTTTTGTGACTGTTGACTCATACAGAAACCATACTCATCTTTAAATGGCCCCTTCAACTGTATGCAGCGGAACTGTATTACCTTTTAATTTGGAAGAAAGAAAAAAGAACAAAAGGAACATCTAATCAAAAACTAGTTCTGAACTATGTGTGTTTATTGACTGACTTCTCTTCCCTTTTTGCTGTAGGAACTGGTTTTACAGTTGATGCCTTCCAGTATGGAGAAATTGAAGGCTGCACAGCTTATTTCCTTACTCATTTTCACTCTGATCACTATTGTGGGCTAACAAAAAACTTCATGTTTCCAATCTACTGTAATAAGGTAAGGTTTTCCAAGATTACTAGATATTATCAAATCCATATGCAACTATAATCACTTTTATACTGACGAAAGTAAATAGAAGATCAGAGGTTCCGTTGTTGGGTCAATTAGGCACAGTGGATATGTATAGGGGAATCTGGGTTTCCCTTGTAAGAAATTCTTACCCTGATTTGACTGATGAATATTAGTGAAACTTCCCTGTCTAGATACCAGGAAAAAATTCAGGTTTAAAAGGACCGCTAGAAGTCATATAGTCCTGCACAGTGTGGGTCTAACTTCAAAGTTGGATCAGACTACAGAGAGCATTCATCAGTCAAATTTTGAAAATAGGAGATTCTACTATATCTCCTCGCAACCTGTTGCGGTGCTTACCCACTCTGAAATTTTTTCCTAATATACCATTGTAATGTCTGTTTTTGCAACTTGAGACTGTAGCTTGTTCTTCTTGTGTTTATCATGGAGAATAATCTGGCTCCGTCTTCTCTATAACTCTATTCAAGTGATGGAAGTCTGAAATTAGATTCCACTCAAGCCATCTCTTCTCCACATTCAGTAAATGGAGTTGTTCTAGCCTGGTCCTGTGTGTCTTGTGCTTCAGGCTGCTGAATGGCCAAGACTGCCATTATCATACGTCCAACCAATTCTTCTTTACTCATAACATGGTAGGGCACCTTGCCTAATCAACCTATCCAGGAACCTGCATCAAAAATCTATTTCTGATTTACTCTGGAAGTCTCCTGGAATGCTTGTGTCCCGTGTTGCCCTTCCAGTAGGTGTTGGGGTGACTGCAGTCCCCCATGATAAAATCCAGGGCCTGTGACCTGGAAGTTTCTTCAGTTTTTTAAAGAAGGCTTTGCCTACCTCCTCTTCTTGACTTGGCAGTCTGTAACAGATGTTATTCCCCCTTGTTTGCCTCCTCTCTGATTCCAATCCATAATCTGTTGACAGGCTTTTAAAAGTTTGCTTTTTTAAGACAGCTTTTTTTCAGTTTGCTTTTTCAGAGGTGAAATGCTTCTGAAAGGCTTGATTAGACCCAGGATCTCATAGTTTCTCATAGTTTCTCTCTAAGCCAGACAGTCTGGCTTTGAAAGCCTTTGTTTCTAAAATAAACAAAGGCTTTTTTTAGATCTTTTTCCTATTCCATATTAAATCCTTTCCCTATTACAGATAACTGGCAACCTGGTGAAGAGCAAACTTCGCGTCAAAGAGCAGTACATCCATGTGCTGCCGATGGACACAGAGTGTATAGTGAATGGGATCAAAGTGTTGTTGCTTGATGCCAATCAGTATGTATCATTGCATTTGTTGTGGAATATTTGTATGTATAGCATACTGAAGATAAATAGCTGTGCAGATACAGTTTATGTTTTAATGATTTTTAGGTTTCAGTGGATCTGAATAAGTAAGTGTGAAAATACTTCACATTCCTGAGTTGGCTTAGTAACATGCATTTTCATTTCAGAAGTGAATTAGGCTTGTAGGAACCTAAATTTCTTGCAAGTAGTTAGCTTTTGAAATAGGTGAATTATTTTTGAAAATGAAATTTAGGCTTTTTGATAGTTTTAGCTTCACTGTTTTTTGGTTGTAATGAGTACATAGTGTTAACCACACATAGCTCCATAATTCTTAAGCTTGTTGAGAGGTTGAACGATTTTTCTAGTGGTCTGGACACTTTAGTTTTTGGTGTCTAGTTGGGAACATCTTAGATTTCGTTATCAGATATGTTAGGTTTCTGTAGCTTCAACTGAAGATAGTGAAATCTTCAGCTAAAGAAAAATACAGTGCTTTGGAGCCAGGGAGAGACAAAACCTAGCCAACATTTTGAAGATTGAACTTTAAAGAAAAGCCTCTTGAAATGTGCGACAAAACTTCTACTGGATTCGGTGATAAAGGGTGAGATCTTTGTCCAATGTTACACTGGCACTGTGTGGTAATGCTGGATTTAAAGTTCAGTAGCACCTGACTTCCAGCCCTGTGCTCTCGCCGTTCTGCCTGTTGGTACCTTATTTGGCTATGGGCTAGAGGAAAAGTCCCTTCCCTGAAGTATATATTGAAACACAGCACTGTGTCACAGCTGGTTTGAATATTACTTATCTTAGGATTTGTTTATAGTTGGAGAGATAAGATTCCATGAAGTCCTTTGAGAACCCTTTCTGGGAATGAAGGAAGCCTTGTTGCTTATGTAACTTGGACAATTTTCATTTTTCCTGTTTGTCTCTCTGATCCCCTGCTTCAATTTAAAAGGCGTATAAACCTTTGGTACAAAGTTCAACTTTTTGGAGAGTTCAACCGTTCTGTCATTTTAGCTCTGATTCATGCCAGTTTTTCCTTTTTTGAGATTTCATTTACCGTTTACGGATGATTCATGTCCGAAATAGTCCCGCTCTGGTTTTCCAGTCTAAGCACTTGCCCTTCAGACAGCTTTGGTGAGGAACTGCAGAAGGTGCAATGGATTCACTGTGGCCAATAAGAGAAGTGTATTTATAACCAGGGAATTCTGGATGGAGGATAATATTTAAAATCTGCAAATAGAATTTAAAAGGAAACGCTTCAGTAAGTCCTGCAGGAATGAAGATGCATCTGCAATAATACAATTCTGTTGCTCCTGAATAAGAATGCTGCTTCTCTTTGGTGTGCTGTTTGCCCTTTAAATCAAGTAATAGAATCTCAGAGATTGCAACTGAGGCAGCATCTTTGTCGTACCTAAAAGAAGACAGAGCATCCCCAAAAGGCAGTTAATGCTTGATTACTGTTGGTGTGGTTTTTTTCCTTCCCTCCATCTCAGCTGATAGCTCAAGTCTAGCTTGTCTATGGGCATAAGGTTAGCTTCAGAGTTCCTTTAGAAATCAGGAATTTCTAGCTAAATTAGGCTGCATAGTAGCTGTGATTTAAAATGCTGTTCTGCACACCTTCCTGCTACTGAAGAGTGGTATATCTCTTAAGGCAGTTTATTAGTATAAAGAACTAAAATAACTTGTATGGGGTTTTTTGTTTGTTTGTTTCAGTTGTCCAGGTGCAACAATGATCCTTTTCTGTCTACCTAGTGGAACTGTTATTCTGCACACAGGAGACTTCAGGGCGAATCCTTCTATGGAGCGCTACCCTGCTTTGATTGGTCAGCAAGTCCACACCCTTTACCTTGATACCACGTAAGTTGCATTTAATTTTTTTTTTTTCAATGTAACCCTCTTTTCAGTTTAGTAAGACTTTATATGAACCAAATAAATGTAAGTATAAATGACATTACTGTTTTAACACTTGTTAGCTCTATTTAGTGTTGAATAAAATCAGATATTGATTGAAAGTCCGTGCATGTCTAGCTTGTTCATCTGTTATGCTGTTACATGAGAGAATAAAAGTGGGTAGTGGAAAAGGTGCTAAAGTGTTTGCTGAGATGGCCTTATTATTTATAAGTAGTATTAAATTCTGGGTGTCACAACTCATACATTGAGTGTTCAGCTCTAAAACAAGGTTCATGGAACATTGGCTTTATCTGGATTCAACTCTGTTATGAAAAGGGGTGTGGGGGAATTCAAGGAGTGAAAGAATGCCAAATGGTTAAATCAGCTGTCCAGGTTTTCATTAGACCTTTCTCTGACTGGTGTATATAAAATTGTTTTTCTGTGTATGATGACTAATGCCCAGCTGCAGTCTTTTATTTCTGTTCCATATGCTTCTGTGAATGAATAATGCCTTATGTTGTGGTTTGTGTGCATGACAGAAAATAGACATAAGGATGTAATTAGCTCATGATACAAATATCTAGCTTGAAAGAGCAGTTGGTATTTATAGAGAAAAAAACTGGAGAATTGAGTGTCAGTGTCAGACAAGTGAATAGTTGTAGAGAAAAGACTGATATACTCAATGTAAATTTTATTGCAGCAATTTCATCTGGGCAGGTCGGTAGTTTCTAATAAATAGATTGCAAGTAGACTGAAATTATATAGAAGGATAAGATCTTTTTCATTACTTTGTTATTGTATGCATGCGGTTTTGAGGGTCGTTTTGGTAAATTCAGATGTCTTCTATCTTGTGTAACGAAGTGGTATATCTTGTTTCCTTGCCCCAGATACTGTAGTCCTGAATACACTTTCCCTTCTCAACAAGAGGTTATCCAGTTTGCTGTCAATACTGCCTTTGAGACAGTGACTTTAAACCCACGCACTCTAGTTGTCTGTGGCACCTATTCCATTGGAAAAGAAAAAGTTTTTTTAGGTATGTAAAAGAAGTGTACTGGATCAAGTAACTAAATAAATATCTAAGTCAGTGTTAAAAGACTTTTTCTTGAAGATGTAAAGGGTTACTTGGTGGTCAGATATCTTGTAAAGAAATTAAATATATTTAGTAATCCTACTGCTAATTTTTTAGTTTTCTAATCAATAAGTTTTAACTTTCTGAAATAAATATTTTTCTGCCATGTTTACAAACCCCCCGAATATACAGAAGGACAATTTGGGTACTAAAGAAATGAACCTATTTAATTGATTGTGGTGAGAAAATTGCTAATGGCAATTAAAAAAACATAAATGAGGTCTTTATGACATTTTTGGTGTTAATAATCTCATGTTGTCAAGAAACAGTAAAGGGATATAATTATTCTTAAAATTCTGTTTTGCTAACAGTTTTTCTTTCCAGGTTTATATTACATATTTTCCTAAATATTTATAGTAATCAGTTTTAATGAAATCAATTTTAACAAAACATTCCCCAAAGTAAAACACATCTTTTCTGACTTAATGAAAATCTTGTGTGCTATGCTTCACTCGGTTACAGCATTAGGAACCAACGTGATTGCTCAAATGTATACTCTAGAGCAGGCAGCTGTGTACCATTTGTGCTTTTGAGTGTATTTAAAGTCATACAAGATTTACTTTCACTGAAATTTCGTCTGTCTTTAATGTGGGCTATTTGTTGCATGTTCCAAAAACTGCACGTTTATGGCTTCTTTGAAATAAATACCAGTTCACGTCCGTAACATTCTACCAAAGAAATATGACTTAGAACTTATCAATGTACTTCTATTCTCCTTCTCTTTCCAATTGTCATACACAATTCTGGTGGTAAAATGTAGGAGCCAGAGTTTTTTAATAGCCATTACAGGTTTCTCTTCTTAATTTTAGAATATGAAACACTGTATCCTGTTGAATATGAATTTTTTTCAACAGTAAAAATGATCCAGTGCAATAATGAGGAATATCTCCAGAACAAGCAAAAAATGAACTTTCATAAT
This sequence comes from Fulmarus glacialis, assembly GCF_000690835.1. Lineage (NCBI taxonomy): Eukaryota > Metazoa > Chordata > Aves > Procellariiformes > Procellariidae > Fulmarus > Fulmarus glacialis. Next base: position 11,319 of record NW_009217476.1, read on the forward strand.
TTTCTTTATCTGATTTCTTCCCAATTAATCCTAAAGCAATTGCTGAAGTTCTGGGCTCAAAAGCAAGTATGTCCCGTGATAAGTACAAAACACTGCAGTGCTTGGAGTCAGCAGCTGTTAATTCCCTCATCAGTGTGGACTGGGATGGTACTTTGCTTCATGTTCTTCCCATGATGCAAATTAATTTTAAGGTAAGTTCAGTTGATTAAGTTCTGTTGATTAACCTGCTGGCTAATCTTACTGTTGGCTCCTCCCAACTGGTGTTGTGTTTGGTGCTTTTTAATCTCTTGTCAGATCATATTTATTTAGTAAAGTTTTGACATGTAGCAATACATTGAATATGAAATGCAATATTAATATCTCTCTCCAAGCATGATGTACAGAAAGTGTAATTTCACTTCAATGCGGTGCTTGTACAAGATAAGATGAGGTTTGTTCAAAGGCTTGCTCTTTGTGGGCCTTTTTGAAGTAGATTTATGTAATGACTGCAGGATCTGTCCTATTAGCAATTAATATATTGTGACATGGAGTCCCTGTTTTCAGCCTGTCTTTTACCTGGTATGATGTAGGAAAAGACAAAGGATTTGGGGCCTGTGAGTCTCTCTGTTTTGGGGCAGCCTGTGAACATGGCCAACTTTCAGTCTGGTGTTTGATAAAAAAGAAATAGAGTTCTGCATGTTCCTCTTAGTTCAATTTCCCTGTATTTATAATGATATTTCCATCTTTTAAAAGAATATTCTCTCTCCTTCTGTGCTGAAGATTTATGTGGAGATAAGGATACTTGAAAATCAGAGAAAACTCACACATAAACAAATACACCCATTGAGTGAATTGAAGGACACCTCACATATACACATGCTTTAGTTTTTCCACACAACCTTCTCTAATATCTGTAGCAAAAGCAAGTAAACCAGTTTATTTTAAGACATTGTTTCATTTAAGTTGACTTCAAATGCACACTTCAGTTGAGATTTGAGACAGTGGGTTTTTGTTGTTGAGAGTTCTTGTGGGAATTTCTTAGTTAGGAAAGGTGACTAATTCCTCGGGGGAAAGAAAGTTTTTTCTAAATAGACTACAAAATACAGAATGGCATTAAGGCAAAGCAGCAGGCTCTAGATTAAAGGTAACCTGGAAGAAAGAGAAAAACAGTGGTCGCTTACGCCTAACGGACTTGGATTCATTTTCCTGCTGTGCTTCAGGCCTGCTGTGCCATCTCAAGCAAATCCTTCAGAGCAAGATGGTATTTAGCTGCAGGACCAGTCAAGGTCAGAGTTGACCTAAAAAGGAGAAAAAGAGGCTATACAATTTGGATGGGAGCTGCAGGAGATAGAACTTAATATCTTAATGTTTTAATGTTGTTCTATAATCTTTTCCACGCTGGGGCAGAAAATGAGTAATGGAAATGTGTATGGATTTATTTTTAATGTGTTGTGTTGTCTTAAACAGTAATATATTTTAGTTTCTTCTGCAGATTTTTGGGTTGTTATGTGATTCTGCTGTCATGTGTCCCAGCGTGTATGGCATACTCATGTAGATGGACTTTCAGGCAGAGGGTGTGATGATACCACAGGGATGTCTAGACAGCCTTACTTCTCAGAGAGAAGCAGTTGTATCATGTGCAGGATCTCATCTCTGAGAATAGGACTTTCTAGACAAATCTACAGCATGCCAGAAGGGATGCCTGGACCCTGGAAAGGGCCAGGAAAGATTAAAGGCACAATGATCTAGTGGACAAGAGTCCTGGTGTAACAGCCATGGCCCTCTGTACTGGGGCTTTGACTTCATGTGTGAAGTTGTTGGAATATGGCCTCATGCTATCATTAGTAATTTTGTGTCCATGTAAGTTAGGCATGCTAGGCAGACTTCCGGAGTGCTAAACATCTGATGAGGCCAGTAGCTAGATGAATGCCCAGGTGGAATGCAGTATCAGTAAAATGTGGAGAATGTTAAATGCTTAAAGATGAATTCATATGACCATTTATGTTATTTCTGTTCCAGCAGAATCAGTAAACATGACCTCAGAAAAGACAATATTTTTAAGAATTAATTATCTGATCACTTGTAATCTTGTTCTAGTTAAAGAATGATGAATGATATCATCCTGTTTTTACAGACGATGTAAATGTTGATGTCACCATCTCCAGTTGCATGTTTTTGTCTTCTGCTGGATTATACAGGTTTTGTCCTGAATTACTGGCTCATTACTGGGAAAGCCAGAATTTTTTAGTGATCCTCATCACTAAATGCCAATGCCTTCGTTATCTTCTGGGTCTCTCCTACCTCTTCTGCTTTACTTGATCCCTAGCCCTACCCAAAACCACAATCCTACTTCTTAATTTGGGCTAATTTCCTGCTCATGTAGTTTCAGCTGCAAACCTACAAATCCATGAAATCCTTACGGGAGTATTCTCAGTCAAAAGCTCAGATTCCGTCCTTATTTAGTAAATTGAGTACATCTGTGCTCTTGTCCATCAGTTGCCTTTTTAGTAGAATGCAAATAGCCAAACCCTGGTGGCATATTATAGTATCTCTTAGAAGCCCCAGTTTTATACCCTGTTTTTCCCTGTTATGCTCTTTACTAATAGGAAAGAACCAAATCTGTCTGTGCTCCAGGCTTGAGAGTTTTAAGAACTGTAGCATGATTCTTCTGCCTTTTATTACTGAAAAACTTCTCTGGTCTGTTTCTAGATAAAGAACAAAAAAAACCTGCATAAGCTACATGTGCTTACCACAGCTGAAGCCTAGTTTGTGGTAACTGTTGATAAAACCGTACTTGCCCAAGGAAAGCTTCCATGTTTCGATAGCTGACTGCTCCCTAAATCTGGATGCCCGCAGCTTTCTACCCCGAGTAGAAAGGAAATGAGTTCATTGTTTTGAGATGCTCCTGCATATGCTTCCTTATTCACAGGCTTTCTGCTGTGACCAAGGGCTTTTTTTTTTTTCCTGATCATTGAGTCTCCAGATTGCTGGAAAATGTTATAATTTTTTTTATAAAATTGGTATTTTTTGCATGCATATTCAGGAATTTTAGAAGTATTTTTGCAGTCTCTATGTTGTGAATATTTTTTTCCTTTTGGTGGCATTGTCCAGCTATTTAATTCCAGTTTTGGGGCTATCTGTAGTCTGCTTTTCTCCATGTTGATTTTCAGGAGTAATATCAAGTACGTTTTTTCATTTTGGAGTCAGCTGTTTTATTGTTTGTGAACAACTAGCTTAGCTGTTCATGTATGATTTATAAACACTGTATTGATTCAGCAGAGAGTGTCATTCACCTAAAAGCCACAGGCGCTTAGAAAAGTACAGAAACCTCTCTCTGTCTTTTCCCTAGTTACCAGAGTTTAAAGACTAATGTTCGTACCTTCTGCCTAGAATTGAAGCAAACAAAAACGAATAGTTACCATAATTGTGTTAAATCCACTATGAAAAACAGGTGGATCAGTGAATGTTTTTTGACAGGTTGAAAGATGATTTTTTGTAAACCCACAGCATCCTCAGAATATGTGCTACACCCTAGATTTTCATTTGGCCGAAGACTTGATGACCATCATGTATGGTACGTTTCCCTTTTCTGCTTGAGCTGTCTGTGTCAAGATATACACATTTCCATACAAATGCAGCCACAGTGAGGGAAACTGTGCTACCTGGCTTGAATGTTTCCATCACTTTTTATCTTCAAACATTTATTTGAATATTGAATTCTCGGCAATCTTCTATCGCTGCATCAGGAGTTGTGTCACTGTCCCAAAAATCTGTTGAAGAAACAAATTCAAATTTGAGAAGAAAGCATATCTTTTCTGCTTTATAAATTCATATAGATAGTCTTGATCTGTAGTTAGGATGAAAGCAGTCCCATTCATAATACTGAATACCTGGCCAGGTATCACCAGACTTGATGTATTTTATCTAGGCTTTATGACTGCCCCCCTGAACAGAACCAGTACTTGACATGAAAGTTTGGCTAAGATGTGTGAAATCTGAAGGGTAAAACTAGAAAGAACAAGCCATAGGGGATCAGAGGCAGCAAAAATACAGTGGCAGAGGAGTAAATTTTTTGTGGTGTCGTATTGGTGTTGGATTCAATGGAATTCTTTTTGTTCATTTGTTTTTTTCCTATGTATAGCTCTGGCTTTCTTGAGGAGTTTGTTTATTAGGAGTTGATTCAAACTTTCTTCAGGTGTTGCCTGGGTCAAAAGTGAGATGACATGCTGTAGATTCATGCTCTGGATATTCTTAATGGATAACATTTACATAAATTAAAAATATGTGTAATTTTTATATGTGTGATTTTTTTTTTTTATTAAAATATTTATAAAAATAAAACATTGGTTGCTGCAATAGTGCAAGTGGACTTGATATATGAAAAGGAAAGGTTTTTTAAAAAAAAAAACCTCAAAAGAGATGTGGTACTTCACTGCAATATTTGCTTTTACTCCAGTAAAATACAGGGATTGCTGTGTGTACTGATGAATAGGTGTTCTTGAATAAGCCAAATGAGTTTAAATGGTGTTAGGGCTGATTGTAAATTAACTATTTAATTATGTTTGAGTCTTCTTGTACCTTATGGAATCCGTTTGCATGTACTGCTGACTTTAGTGACACTGTAAATAATAGGCTGTCATGGTGATTGAAGGAGGTTGTTTTAGCAATGAAATACATTTTCCATTTTAAAAGGATGAAGGTTTAGAACAGTGTGGGCTAAAGAAATAAAAGAAGAAATTGTAATGTGTATTTAAAGTGGATTTGTTCTAAACACTGTAGTAATTTGTTTTGTGGAAAGAGACCATCTTTTCTAAAATGCATGCATGGTTCTTTTGCAACAAACAGTTTTTTGTAACAGTCAAAAACAGAGGCTTCTGCCACTTGAATATGCAGTGGAAGATTTTCAGAGAACTGGGGTCTTCAGGTCTGTGCACCTCTTTTATGTTGCTTAGCTCAGTAATGTCAGTACTAGCATTGGGGTGAGATTTTCAAAAGTGCCTGTGACTGAAATGTACAAATAATTTTTTATGAGATTGAAATTACATCCTTAATGTGAATGTTGCACACTTGATTTATAACAAAATTTGAAAGCAGATTAGCATTGGTTAATATAGTAATCATTGTATTTGAAACATTGTATTTAGATTTCATTAGAGCAAGGGGAGCAAATATGTGAATTATTACCTTAAGCTATGTTAATCTTCCTAAAATGAGGTGTGAAGGAGAATTAGACTGCTACAGTTGTATCTTTAATGTAGTGAAGACTGAACATTTGCAGTGTATTAGCAGCAGAATTATGGCAGCTAGCCATAATTCCTGTTGCTGAATGAAACGTGTGTTATGGTAGGGTTTTTCTGTTCTTTAATGTGCCCAGTTTGATGGATTCAGTGTGTTGCTACTGGACATTGTACTGAAGGTGCTATTAAATGTGGCCGTGTCACAGGCAGCTTTCTGCTTCCCTGCTTAATAATTTTCAAGTATCTGACAGATTAGTTAGTGTTCTATCACAGCCTATCTATCCCCCTCTCCCCACCTTTTTTTTAATCGTCTTTATATCAGCAGCAGAAAAAGAAATACAAAATAAAGTTTATGATTTTGAGTTCTATAATCTTGTAGGGCTTTCAAATGGACAATGTGCCTTTAAGATTTTATACAGGAAATTGGTTTTCTGGTTTTGGTTTGAAATAATACTGACTTCACTTTATCCAGGAATAGGATTGTACATTCCTTATACTTCCCTCTCATTCTTTTCCCAATCCTAGCTTAAACAACATCGAAGGCTAATTTAGCCAACTTGGAAACTTTTTCAAGTTAATTTTTTTTAGAGTGAAGAGATGAGAGGTGGTTTCCTTCCTATCATGAATGGAGATGTGGTAAAACATGTTTTAGTGCTCAGAGCAATACTCAACTCATGCACTGGCTTGCTGCAATTTTTTGCATAGTTCACTTAATCTCTGAGCGCTTCTGGGCATAAGCAGATGTTAGGATGTCAGTGGCACTTTAAATTAACCAGATGATTTTGCACTGAAGCAGGCTTTCACCATCTTTTGTCACCACTCAGCTGCAAGAGTGCTGACCTCCAGCTGGGAGGAGGAAATGAATGACTTAGGGGGCAATATCTATAAGAAGATGTGATTATGCCTTATGTGTTCTGATCTGTAATGCATAGCTGTTAATATGTGCTTATTGAGATGAAGCAATTGAGATCCTAAGGTACAAGGTGCTTTGCAAATGTAAATATTTATCATTAATAATTTCAAGGCAGATGGTATTTAAAATAAGAAAGTTCATATCAAAACATGAAAATAAAATGTAGTCTGAAGTTTCTCCGTCATGAAATCTCCAACCTTTAGACTAATGAGCTATTTAATAGGATTCAGTATGCGCTATATTCTTTTCACAGGGCTTGCAAGATCACTTGAATAAGTTTTCTGAGAATTTTGATCAAGTGCTGGCTTTCAAACCTACTGGGTGGACCTACTCTGATTCATGCCTTTCTCTGGTGGATATCAAACCTCAGACAAGAGGAAAGATCACCATATATGGTATAAGAGTGGTACAGATTCAGTGCATTTAGTTTTGTGTGGATGGTTTTCATATTTTTATTCTGGAAACTCCTGCTGTTCATTGTAACCAATGCTTTTTCTGATAACTTGTTGAGAAAGTGAACAGATGGATCTCTCCAGGAGAGATCTGTGAACTGAGTAATCGAGGACACTGTAAATGCAGATTTTTACATATATTTTGCTCCTGTTCTCCTCTTGCAAATAAAGGCTTTGATATATGTAGAGACTTCAGGGGTGAAATCTTGGCCTGACTGATGCTGGTGGCAGTGCAATTCCAGAGCCAAGATTTCATTCCATACTTCACTCATTTGACAGACTGTGGGTCTTCCTCTCAGTTCTTACTGGTGAGTGGAGTTGAATCTCTTAAAGTTTTAACATTCATTTAACCAAATGCTTGGTGTTGCTCAGTTTGCACTGATGAATGACTTGGTAACTTAATGTAAAGTAATTTTTCCAGAAGGAAAATCTGGGTTTTTGTTTTACCTTAGGTATCAACTTTAGATCTCCAATATGAATTTAAAAAAATATTATCTAAAGTATTTCTTAGCTGGAAGGTTTGCAAAAGTATTTTGGCAAGAAGCTAAGTAGACTGACATATCGCTGTGATTTGTTTCATTTCAGGGATTCCTTACAGTGAACACAGCAGTTACCTGGAAATGAAGCGTTTTGTTCAATGGTTGAAGCCACAGAAAATCATTCCCACTGTAAATGTTGGTGACTGGAGAGCCAGAAGCTTGATGGAGAAGCATTTTAGAGACTGGATGATTGAGGGCAATAGGCATAAATAAATATAAGGAAGAATGTATATTTCAAAGGAGGTAGGCTGGAGTGGCAATTGTGAGTTCCTGTGAGTTTTATTTAACTCATTTTTCCACGGAGCTTTCTTTAGGGAGGACTAAGCTGCCATTCTCCTGAGAAAGCTGAATTTGGGGGGAAAAAAAAAAAAAAAGCACCTTGCTTTCTCATGTACCTACTACTTGTTTTTCCCATAATTTAATAACTTTTTTGCAAATAAATATTTCAGCTTATTTTTATCTTACTCCTTTTTCCCCATTCTTAATTTTCCTCAGATTATGGAGATGCCCAGATGTATAATGCTGGGGAAGAAACCACCTCCAGGTTACTCATTTCTGAAAAGAAGTTATTGTAATAAATGAGACAATACTAAGCTTATGTCACATGCTGTCAGTTCAGGCTTCATGCCTTGTTTCATGAGGCAGAACTGGCTGTTGTGATTTATGTCTTGTAAACAAAATTTACCTTGTGAGAGAGGATTGGCTTGGGCTCTTGAAGCGTATATATTTCAGAGAATTATTCTTATAAAAGACATTGCTACCTACATTCTGCTCAAGATTTTCTGATTTTTTTTTTTTTTATTTCTCTTTTTTAAATAAAGAACCTACATGGAGCCTGTGTGTTCTTTCTGAACAAAATGCATTTCTGGGAAACCTGTCTGTTTCATCTTCAGTGAACATTCTGTGTATGTTGCTTGTATAAGATGGCTCTTGCATCCTGGTAGTGCAAATTCTCAGCACATGGTCAAAGCACAGAAGTGGTTCTTCTCCATGTAGTCTCCTACAATGCATTTGAGTTTGCAGGGTTGTATGCACAGGTTTGTTACTTGAATTCTGGAAAAACAAGAAAGGCAAATATTAGTACTGGCAGCAGAAAGGTAAGTTTCATTTTGCATTTTTTCCCCTGAATCCTACCAGATTATCAGTGCTGCTTTTTCTGTATCTGCTTGGTATTTACGATACTAAAGTATGTGGTTGCATGCAGGCACACTAGTATAATTATAAGCACTAAAATAAAACCCATTCCAAACTTCTTGGACTTAGAAAAGTTGCATCACGCATAAAGAATCATTCACCCCCACCGAATAGCTCATCTGAAAACTTCAATGCCATTTTTTTGTCAGGAAAACATTTCTTTAATGATCAGTGTAAGTACAAACAGATCCTTGTCTTTGAGTGGCGAGCTCTGTAACGTGAAGTCACTTTGTTTTATTTTTGTCAAACTCTGATGGAAAAAAAGTTCTTATACTGATTCGCAATTCTTTCAGTACATTCACTGAAATATGGCATTGTTTTTATTTTACATGATGCATTATGATAGGTCTCCTTATCGCAAGAACTGCTAACTGTCTTGGATTGGCATGCTCATTCCTAAGATTCCACTCCTTTTTGGAGTAGGTATGTGAAAAAGTATCTTTTACAGCCCTTGCCAGTACCGAACCTGAATTAATGCCTTGTACAGTTGGAGCAAATTTGAGGATTCTGTTTGGCAGGCAAGTGCTTCTAGCAGTTGATTCATTAAGGAATTACGCATGGTTTTTTGGCCTTCCAAGTCTTTTTCCTGACTAATTTTGCACAAAGTATAGGGGCTGGAGTAAGCACCCCAAAGTCAAAAATCTTAATCACAATTGTGGCATACTCTTGCTTCCATACTTGCATTTTCAAGAATGAATATTCCTACTGAGAATGAATATGTGTGTGGGCTCTCGGCATGCTGGTGCTGTGACACTGCAGCTCGTAGGTGCAAAGCGCCTGTTGCCTCTCTGTGGCTCTTCACTTCATGCTGTTACCCAGAATGAAGGGTTGGGTTGTTTTTTTTCTTTTAAAAGCAAACTTATTTCTGAAACTAACCACAAAAATTATGTATGTTGGAAGACACTGACATTGGCATCTGCTGGACTGACCCAGTTATTACTGTCCTGGTTTGGAACAGATGCCAATAGACTCACTTCAGTCAGCAAAGCAGAATGGCTTTTGTGCTGGGTTCCTTTTTTGTCTCTGTGTGCTGGGGTCTGTTTCCAGTTGCCTGCTCTACTGTAGGTATTCCTGCGTCAGCCCTCTGGTTGCTTTCATTCCTCCCTCCTTGTGGTTTGTATTTGCACTTCTACCAGCTGGTTTTTGTGGGTAGACTCAAATTCTGCAGCATTTCATCCAGCTTCATGTTAGGAGATCTCCATGTTACCCAGTTACTTACCGCCTCTGTATGGAAAAAAGTCTTTTCAGAATCCAAACGCAGGAAGAAATTACTATTTTTAGTCTCCTTATTGTAAAGGAAGAAGATTAATGACAGGATTAGATTGCTTAGATTACCTAGAGGACATAAAAGCAGATACGGAAAACCATTTAATTAGACAAGAATTTTGTGGGAAGATTCATAGCAGGACCTTTTCTCTTCCCTTGTCTAGGTTGTTCCAAGGGACGGCTCTTTGATCACAGCAGGGTAAGTCCGTTGAGGAACACAGACCTATGATAAACCTGATTTCAGCATTATTGCACAGGTGTAATTAATTAGGACTTAGGGGGTGGGTCCACTTTTCGTAACGAAGGAGTGAATGTTTTTTTTCAGTCTTTTGGCAGTGTTGGCACTATAGATACATGAGTGAAAGCTTTCACTATTTTGGTTTAGAGTAGTGGCTCTAACTACAGTGAAGGTACTGCTTTTTCAAAGTCAATAGATAAGGATTTTTGGTCTCTGTTGTGCTACAGAAAGACTGGACCAGAGTCACCTGGACGGTGGGGTGGATAAGTCAGTGTCCTTACCTTCACATCAAATGAGTGTCACATGCTGACATAAATAATATCAGATTTTACTAAAGCAAGATGGGCCTGTGAACATCCCGGAGGCTCTTCCAGTTTGTCTAGTGCTGACAGACTCAGGGCAGAAGGCAAAGCAAACGAAAGGGGCAGCTGTAACACTCGCTTGATCAGTGCCCAGAACGGTTTTCAAAGCCAACTACTCTAAAGAATCACTTTGTATTTCCCGTCAGGACTCCTGCTCTGATTACATATCACCCCAATAGGCAGATAAATGAGCTAAAAGCAACACTGTTTGAAAAGGGTAGAGGGAGGGGAAAGGGGAGAGGAGGGAAGCGGCTCACTGGCCGTGCTGACTCAGGCAATGGGTTTCAGGCTGGCTGCGATAAATGAAAGCAGCGTCGTGCACCCATGGCCTGCGGGCGCCACTGAGGAGGCTTCTGGGAAGACAAGTCCGAAGACATTGCGAAATAAAAACATACGGACAATTAAAGGGAGCTTCAAGGTGCCGGGTATCTTTTTAAACCTTGATGTGAAATAACGATTGATAGTAACGTGGAGTGGAGAAAGGAACTGAGATGTCATGGGGATGGTTAAAGCATTTCTCTTATCTGATCAAACCTGTCTACTCATATGTGCTTAGTAAAGGCTATTAAGATAAATTGCCATTTAAGTTTGTTTTTTAAGACAATGTGACTTCAGATACATCCTCAAGCAATTTGGGATTGAGTTTTACTGAGACTGTGTTTTGAATTTGAAGACTACTTAGGGGGATTACGTGGGAGACTTGTTACCACGTCAGGCTAAAGATGCAGTTATTGCCTTGATGCGTTTTCTGTGTCTATTGAATAATTTTTGGTGAGTTTTCTTTGGTAGGGGACAAAAAGCAGGTGAGTTTTGAGAACAAGAGAATGCAGCCCAAACTTCCCCATCCTCCCTTAGCTATAGAAAACCAGCTGCTTCTCATTTCAGAATCAAAACAAAGAAGAGCATCTTTCGAGAGTGTGGCACAGGCAGCTTTGTCTTTAGGATTTGTAGTGAAATGATGCAATTTGAAATTGTATTCGATATCTGCCATTCTAACTCAACTGTGTTTGCAAAACACTCAGTATTTGTAAAACACACAGTATTAGTATCTAGGGGGAAATATGACAGGGTTGAATGAAATTCATAGGAATCCTTGAAAGTTTGTCAGTACAAATATTAGAAATTGGAGCTCTTGTACTTAAGTTTCACATGTTGGTTCAGATTATAAATGTGCATTTGGGGTGCTGAATTTAATACTCTCCCCAGAAGTGCACAGAAAAGCTAGAAGGAGCTTACAGCCCTCTAACAGAAATGAAGGGACAAGACTGGCTGTCACTGTTTGCAGACAAGGAAAACAGCACAGAAGAGCTAGCTGCCTTCCCCCTGAATCTAACCCAGCTCTACCCGCTGTCTGCGGGCATGAGTTTCAGCGGAGAGGCTGTAGCCTGCAAAGGCAGAGCCCTGCACCGCCTGGATGTCTTCTCTGTTCCCCCTTTCTGCTCTGAACCTTTACCCGCTCTTGTACATGGCACCTTGTTATCGAATCTCCAGCAAATGCTTTGGCAGGGAAGAGGCTTTTCCACTCTGTCACATCTGCTCTGGTATCTCAGAGCAGATAGTGACTTGTTTGTGCCAGTTTCCAATAAGTACTTACATAAAACAAACAGTTTTTAAAACCACTAAGCTTTCCCACGTGGCATTTTAATTTAACTTTATTCACCTTTCCTCTGTACATTTTATTGGTTATTAAGGATGGAAGAGGAAAAAAATTCACCATCTCAGGGAAAAAGATACCAGCAGTGCACCCAAGGAAAAGGTGACACAAGGACACGTATGCGAACAAGGGTGACCTTGGAGCTGAGTTCAGCAAGATCAGGGCTGGCCATGAGGTTCTGCATGTACCAACTCCTGCTGCCTTCCACCCCTCCCGGCTGCCCACCACCTTCCTCCGTGCAGGGAGATAGCGATTTCGGTGAACTCTGTTGTGAGAAGCAAAATTTACTTTTTCTGATCACTCCAGTCATTTGTCAGCTCCTAGCAGCGATGTCCCCAAATGCAGCACTGCTGGCAGCAGGATCTAACCCACTTTTCAGCTCCTGTTTTAGAGAAGACATGGATTGGGGCATTTATCCCAGCAGGGCTTCCTCAATCAGAGAAAGACAGGTTGGATTTCACTTGTTACTGAAGCTGTGTTACTTGCTTGGCTCTCTGCCCTGCTTTTGGTTCCATCTATTGCCTGAACACGGGAGGTAAAGCTGAAATTCAGTTCTTTGTGCTGCTACCCAGCGACCATCCGAGGAACTGAGCTCTGCAGCACAGCAGGAGCCTGGTTTTTCTCTAACAAACACCTTTGTGGTCACTCACAGCAACAGCTCATTCCTCCCAGCTTTTCTGCAGGGCCCACAGATGGACAGGGGAGAGCGGTATCCCACGGCAGGGACCGATGGCCCCAGGGAGGGGCAGAAATGGGGTCCTGGGCCATGGGGGGCTGGGCAGGGCCATTATGGACCCTCAGGGCCCTAACAAACATTTCCAGCAGTGTGTGAAGGTTCCTGGTTTTCTGCCATGTAACAACAAAGTATTCCCACTGTGGAGCCCTCCGTTTTTGACAAAGCAGGAGCAGTGACAAAGGGAGAGGGACAAGCGTGGCAGGACAGTGGCACGCTTAGTGAGGGCTTGTTAGGTAATGACTAACTACCAAACTGTCCTAAGAGATTAATGGGGTGGGGGGAGCAGGA